>NC_029772.3:29912959-29939087 GCF_000817695.3 Arachis duranensis | reverse complement strand
AAGTTGGCGAAGGTGGAGAAGGAGCTGGAGGGTGAGAAGGCTAGTTCTATTGCCTTGGCTGCTTCTTTGAAGCTGGCCGAGGACATGGCATTGAAACATAAGGATAGCTATGTCTCGGCTTATAGGAAATTGATGCATCTTCGGGAGGATTTGGAAACTGCTCGGGTTAATTATGGTGAGCTTCAGGGTCACCTTGTGGGTAGCGTAACTGCTGCCTCCGAGAACCTGATGGAACAGTTCTGGGTTGTTGCTCCTGATGCCGACTTGACTCTCATCAGCCTGGATAATGTCGTGAGGGATGGTAAGATTGTCCCTGATGACCAGGATGATGATGAGACTGATCCTCCCCCAGTGCCTTCTCTTAATGTGTCGACCTCCTCTGTTTCCCCCGTTACATCTGATCCGGATTGCCAGATTCTGAACCGGGATGATGGAACCGTAGATGCTGTGCCCCTTCAGACTCGTCCTCCTTCTCCTTGCCCTGATGCTGCCAAGAAGGCTCCTGATGTTTGCTGATCTCTTTCTGGATATGTAGTTGGCCCAGCTTGTGGGCTTTAAAACTTTTTATTTAATTGCTGACATTTCCTAGTTGCTTGTTTAGCAAATTTTTATTTTGAAAAACAAAAAGTAGCTCGCATTCCCTTCACGGTAGGTTTTAGTGGCCTTCCGGGCCTTATAACTTTTGTAGAGGTAGCTTTTTTGACTTGGTATCTTTTCAGTTTTCTACTGATGTTTGAAATCTTGCATTTCGACCTCTTCGGATTGCTTTGTTTTATTGTTTGTAGCTTATGTATCTTGACCTCCTCGGATTGCTTTGTTTTATTGTTTGTAGCTTGGATCCTTTGAGGTTGTGACTTATGGGTCCAACTTATTTCTTGGTGGTTCTTTTGCGCTGGTCCCCTTTTAAGTTATTTCTGTAATCCTCTTTCTTGGACCTTTGTCAGGTCTCTTTCGGGGATTACTTTGATGACTTTTTAGTGGTAGGAGTCTGACTTGGTTATGTCGGTCTCCTTTTAGTTATTTTTTGTAGTCCTCTTTCTTGGATCTTTGTCAGATCTCTTTCAGGGACTACTTGTATAACTTTTTAGTGGTAGGAGTCCGACTTGGTTATGTCGGTCTCCTTTAAGTTATTTTTTGTAGTCCTCTTTCTTGGATCTTTGTCAGATCTCTTTCAGGGACTACTTGTATAACTTTTTAGTGGTAGGAGTCCGACTTGATTATGTCAGTCTCCTTTAAGTTATTTTTTGTAGTCCTCTTTCTTGGATCTTTGTCAAATCTCTTTCAGGGACTACTTGTATAACTTTTTGTTTTGGGCTGACTTTGTTATGTCAGGCCCTTCTAAGTTAAAGTAATCCTCTAACAGGGTTGGCCAGACCTCTTTCCAGGGTTTACTTATAACTTGGGTTGACTTGGTCTGACTTGTGAGCGTCGGCCAGCCTTTAAGTTATTTATTTTAGCTATCCGTAAGACCTCGTCAGGTTCTTTTTTGGATTGCTTTCGATAACTTCTTACATTATTCTGTGTTCACCTTCGCCGATTTGTAGAAAGTAGTTGGCATCTTTGGATCGTCCTTTGGGTGAATCGCGTTTTCACCTTTATCGGACGATTTATCTTGGTCGTGCAGTGAAATTGTTTTTCACTTTCTGCCGACCTGTCACTTTATAATCGAACGATGAATACTTCAGATTAATGCGTCTTGGATTCTTTGTAGAATATCTAAAATAAACTTTATTCAAAGAAAAAATGCAAATATATACATGTGGAAATTTTCTTATCCCTTTAAGTCGGGCATGACCTAGATCTCAACATGGTGCCTCATTAAAAAACCTTTTCAGGAAAAAGAGCACATCCACTAGTGAGATCCATTGCCTTTTCTAGCTATAGTACCTTCTTAGGTTGCAGGCGTGCCATGATCTGGGAAGCTCTCGTCCATCGAGTTCGGACAGTCGGTAGTAGCCCTTCCCAAGTACTCTATGACTCGGTAGGGTCCTTTCCAGTTTGCTGCCAGCTTCCCTTCTCCGGGCCGAGTTGTTCCAATGTCATTTCGGATTAAGATGAGATCGTTCTCAGCGAAACTTCTTGGTACTACCCTTTGATTATATCTGGAAGCCATTCGACGTTTTAGAGCTTCTTCTCTGATTCGAGCTCTTTCCCGGATTTCAGGTAGTAGGTTGAGTTCTTCCCTCTGAAGTTGGGAGTTTGCTCCCTCATTATAATGGACTACTCTATGCGATCCTTCTTCAATTTCTACTGGAATCATTGCCTCCATTCCGTATGCTAATCGGAAAGGGGATTCCTTAGTGGTGGAATGTGGCATTGTTCGATATGCCCATAAAACCTGTGGAAGCTCCTCTGCCCAGGCTCCCTTTGCATCTTGCAGTCTTCGTTTTAACCCTACCAATATGACTTTGTTGGCAGCTTCGGCCTGTCCATTGGCTTGTGGATGTTCGACAGAGGTGTACTGGTGCTTTATATTCAAGTCGGCTACTAATTTTCTGAAGCCTGCGTCCGTGAATTGGGTGCCATTGTCTATGGTTATTGAATATGGGACTCCGAACCTTGTGACAATGTTTCTATATAAGAATTTTCGGCTTCTTTGGGCGGTGGCATTGGCTAGGGGTTCTGCCTCGATCCATTTTGTAAAGTAATCTACCCCTACTATGAGGAATTTAACTTGCCCTGATCCCTGGGGAAAGGGACCGAGAAGGTCGACTCCCCATTTTGCGAACAGCCAAGGCGAAGTCACGCTAATGAGTTCTTCTGGCGGGGCGATGTGGAAGTTGGCATGTTTCTGACATGGTGGACATGTCTTTACAAATTCTGTAGATTCTTTCTGTAAGGTTGGCCAATAAAACCCTGCCCAAAGTATCTTTTTGGTGAGAGCCCGTGCTCCGAGATGATTGCCAGAAATGCCGCCGTGTACCTCTTCTAACACTTCCCTGGTGTGGGAGGTCGGCACGCATTTTAGTAATGGTACCGAGATCCCTCTTTTGTACAGGATGTTGTTTATGATGGTGTAGTACTGTGCCTCCCTTTTTAGCCTCTTTGCTTCCTTTTCTTCTGTGGGGAGCGTTCCTGTTTTGAGGTAGTTGATTATGGAGATCATCCATCCTTGGTCCTGGCCTGTTACGGTTAGGACTTTTTCTGCTTCCAAGATTGATGGGTTCTGTAACATTTCCTGGATAAGGCTTCTATTGTTGCCCCCTGGTTTGGTGCTGGCAAGTTTTGAGATTGTGTCAGCTCGGGCATTTTGCTCACGGGATATGTGGCAGATCTTGTATTCCCCGATTTGTCTGAGTTATTCCTTGGTCTTATCCAAATACTTTTTCATGGTGGGATCTTTGGCTTGGTAGCTCCCTGTTATTTGTGATGTGACCACTTGCGAATCGCTGTAAATGTTAAGTTTTCGAGCTCCCACCTCTTCAGCCAGTTTCAAACCAGCTAGCAATGCTTCGTATTTCGCCTGGTTATTTGAAGCCGGGAATCCAAACTTGAGGGAGAGCTCAACTTGGGTTCCCTGGTTGCTTTCTATTATCACTCCTGCGCCGCTTCCCGTTTTATTTGAAGAACCGTCCACATAGAGATTCCACTCTATGGGGGTTTCCAGGGCATCTGTGAATTCTGTGATAAAGTCGGCTAGGTATTGTGACTTGATGGCCGTCCGAGCTTCATATTGGAGGTCGAACTCTGACAGCTCAACTGCCCATTGTAGAATTCTGCCTGCTAAATCTGTTTTCTGCAATATTCCTTTTAAGGGCTGGTTAGTTCGAACTTTAATGGTGTGGGCCTGGAAGTAAGGGCGGAGTCGTCGAGATGTTAGAACGAGAGTATAGGCAAATTTTTCTATTTTCTGATAGTTCAGTTCGGATCCCTGTAGTGCTTTGCTAATGAAGTAGACGGGTTGTTGTCCGTTTTCGTCTTCTCTGACTAGTGCTGACGCTACTGCTCTGCTTCCTACTGCGAGATATAATATGAGTGGTTCTCTTTCTCGTGGTCGAGATAGGATAGGTGGCTGTCCTAAGAACTTTTTAAAGTCTTGGAAGGCTTGTTCGCATTCTGTTGTCCATTCGAACTGTTGTCCCTTTCTTAAATTAACATAGAAGGGGAGGGATCTTATCGCGGCTCCTGCTAAGAATCGGGATAGGGCAGCTAATCTCCCGTTGAGTTGCTGCACTTCTTTGACGCAGGTTGGGCTCTTCATGTTGAGTATGGCCTGGCATTTATCTGGATTTGCTTCAATTCCTCTTTGTGTGAGCATAAAACCTAAGAATTTGCCTGTTTCTACCGCAAAGGTGCATTTTGCTGGATTGAGTCGTATATCATGCTTCCTAATGGTGTCGAACACTTGGGCTAGGTCAGACAATAATGTTTCTTCACTTTGTGTTTTAATTAGCATGTCGTCCACGTAGACTTCCATGATCTTTCCGATGTGATCTGAGAAAACTTTATTCATTAGCCTTTGGTAAGTAGCTCCTGCGTTCTTGAGACCGAAAGGCATTACAATGTAGCAGTAGTTTTCTTTTGATGTTAGGAACGAGGTCTTTTCTTGATCTGGTGGATACATGGGGATTTGATTGTATCCCGAGTATGCGTCCATAAACGACAGATATTTGTATCCGGAGGAAGCATCTACCAGAGCGTCAATACTTGGGAGTGGATATGGATCCTTTGGACAAGCTTTGTTGAGATCGGTGTAATCGGTGCACATTCGCCACTTCCCATTTGATTTTTTCACCAAGACAATGTTGGCTAGCCATAGTGGGTATTTGACTTCTCTTATGAATCCTGCTTCCAGGAGTGCTTGTACTTGCTCTTCCATAGCTTGGGATCGTTCTGGCCCAAGTTTTCTTCATCTCTGCTGCACCGGTCGAGATCCTGGGTAGACCGCCAACTTGTGACACATTAGCTTAGGGTCGATACCTGGCATGTCTGCAGCTTTCCATGCGAAGAGGTTGACGTTATCTCGCAAGAATTGTATTAGTAATTCTTTTAAATCTCCTTTTAGGATTGTGCCGATATTAGTTGTTTTTTTCGAGGTGTCCCCGATCTGAATCTTTTTCTATCTCGCCCTCTGGCTGGGGACGAAGTTCTTCTCGACGTTGAACTCCGCCTAGCTCGATTGTGTGAAATTCTTCTCCTTTGCCTCTGAGATTTAGGCTTTCGTTATAACAGCGACGTGCCATCTTCTGGTCTGCTTTTATCGTGGCTATCCCTTTTGGAGTTGGGAATTTCATACATAGGTGTGGGGTCGAGACTATTGCGCCAAGTTGGTTGAGTGTTGTCTGACCTATGAGAGCATTGTAAGCTGAACTTACATCGACTATGATGTAGTCTATTTTGAGAGTCCTAGATTGGTTTCCTTTTCCGAAGGTTGTATGTAGCGGTATGTATCCTAGTGGTCGCACCGGGGTATCTCCTAGCCCGAACAGACTGTTTGGATATGCCTTAAGTTCTTTTTCTTCTAAGCCGAGTTTATCAAAGGGTGTCTTGAATAAGATGTCGGCAGAACTCCCTTGGTCTATCAAGGTGCAGTGTAGGTTGGCGTTTGCTAATATGATGGTGATAACCATGGGATCGTCGTGTCCTATGATGATTCCGGATGCGTCCTCCTTAGTGAATGTTATTGCTGGGATGTTGAGGGCTTCCTCCTCTCCCTCGACATGATATACTTCTTTGAGATATCTTTTGCGAGAGGTTTTGGAGATCCCACCTGCTGTAAATCCACCATGTATCATGTGGACATGTCTTTCCGGTGTCTGAGGTGATCGTTCAGTTCGGTTGGTATCTTCATCCCTTCGTCTCTTTCTTTGATCATCTTCTCGGGTGGCCAGGAATCGATCTAATTTTCCTTCTCTCACCAATTTTTCTATGATGTTTTTTAGGTCGAAGCATTCGTTTGTGGAGTGTCATCGGACTCGATGATATTCACAATATTCCTTTCGGTTTCCTCCTCCCCTTTTGCCTTTGAGTGGCCGTGCTGGGGGGATTTTTTCTGTATGGCAGACTTCTTTGTATATCTCGACCAGGGATGCCCTGAGAGGGGTGTAGTTATGGTATTTTTTATTTTCTCCCCTTGTCGATCTTCTTTTCTTTTGGATTCCTTGTCTTTGTCTCGGTAGGAGGACCCCGATTTTGAGGTTTCTCCTAACCGAGCGTTTTCCTCCATGTTGATATACTTTTCTGCCCGCTCCTGCACTTCGTCTAAGGAGGTCGGGTACTTTTTAGATATAGATTGGCTGAAAGGTCCCTCTCGTAGGCCATTGATGAGTCCCATGATGGCGGCCTCCGTTGGTAAACTTTGTATGTCCATGCATGTTTTGTTGAATCTCTCTATGTAGTTGCGGAGGCTCTCCCGATCTCCTTGTTTGATCCCTAGTAAACTGGGGGCGTGCTTGGCTTTATCTTTCTGAATGGAGAATCTGGCCAGAAATTTTTTAGTTAACTCATCAAAGCTTGAGATGGACTTCGAGGGTAGATTGTCGAACCATCGGATCGCTGTCTTTGTGAGAGTTGTTGGAAAAGCCTTGCAGCGAACAGCATCTGGGGCATCAGTGAGGTACATTCTACTTCTGAAGTTGCTGAGGTGGTGGTTGGGATCCGTGGTGCCATCATACAGGGTCATATCCGGGAGTTTGAAGTCTTTTGGAATTTCGGTTTTCATGATTTCCCTGGTGAACGGGTCTTGCTCTTTGCATGAATTTTCCTCGAGATTAGCCCGGGGGGCTTTTGATTTGAGATCGGCTTCCAATTGCTGTAGTTTTTCTTCCAACTCCCGACGTCGCCGCACCTCTCTTTGGAGATCTCTTCCAATTTCCCGTTGTTGTTGGGTTTCTTTTTCCAGTTGTTTTAGGTGATCCAGGAGCGCGTCTATTGCCCCTGAATTTGGTGAGTCTTTGTCTTTGTTGGTTTCCGGAGTGTTTTGTAGCGTGACATCCGCGTTTTTGTGCAGTGTCCGATCCTCCAGACCTGAATCGTGGTCGTTGTCATGGTTGTCTGCCATGGTGATGGGATGACTTCCAGGTTCCCCAGCAACGTCGCCAATGTTCCGAGGGTTACCTGAAATTGGAGGTCGATCTCAGATGAGATCTTCTGTACTGGTTGGTGCTAACGTGTCCAGCCGGTGGGAGACGGCCGGAGCTGTTGTGTCCGACTTATTGGACTTGGTGGTGGTGCTGATTCCTTTGTCCCCAGAGGGTGGGGAGTACCTGCAAGGGACTCCGATGCTTAAGTTAGCAAGGGTATTAAGCAGGTATTGAGTAGAATTAGAGTATGAGTTATACCTGGGTGCTCCAGTGTATTTATAATGGTGAGATGTGACCCTTTGGATAAGATAAGTTAGTTATCTTATCTTATCTTTTATCTTTGAGTTGAGGTCAGCGTATCTTCAACGGAACCGCCTTTATCTCTATAGGCCTAGGCCGCCTTAGGATTTGGGTCGTGCTCCTCTATTTGGGCCCTTTACTGGGCTCTTCTGTCGATTTGGCCGAGCACTTTAAGAAGAGATCGGATAGTCTGACCTGAAGAGGTCGGTCGCTTTATCTCCAATCATCCCGGGTCGGATAGCTCGACCCAGGGTATGAACAATTATGCTATATGTTTGAACAGAAAATCAAATTATTGATAACAAATGAGTTTTGATTATCTTTCAATTCTGCTCATAAATCAAGCCATTCAACATTACAAAATTTTATATGTTGAATAACATAGTTACCTTAGGCTTGATAAAAATTGTTACAGGTTGGAGCTTTCCTTGGTAAAAATGGTATATATTAAGGGGGAGCCATGTGACAATTAGAAAGGAGGAGAAATTCAAATATTCAAAGGGAGTACTCTATACTCTAATCTTTAATTTCTTTCTATTTCAATTTCAATAATGTTTGTCATCAAGGGGGAGATTGATGAGTTTGGAAAACTCAAATTTATTATGATGATGAACAAACATTATTGAAATAATTAATTACAAAATTATTAATTTAATTTTTATTTAACATATGTTAATTAATAAATTTGTGATGCAGGTTTTTTTATTGGGCCGAACAGAAAAGCAAAATTATTGCAAGCCCAATATGCTTAAAATCAATCAGCCTTGATTAATGTTTGCAATATTATATGGCTGAAGTAATTTGTGATTATTTGGGCCAAATTGATCTATTATTACCACAAGCCCAAATTAAAAATTGTTGCTCCAATGCTTGATCTGAAACCTATTATGAAAGGAAGCAAAAATTGCTTCATGCCTCCAACGGATCCCATTTCTTCCTTTGGGATGGATTTCAAAATTTAATTTGCTAGCATTGGAAACATGAGAGAGATTGTCATTGATATGATTGACGGCATTGAATGCTACATGCTACTCAGGAAAGTAAAAGCAACTCTTAACTCTTTTAATTAATTTGCTTAATTCATTTAATTACTTTTCTTCCAATTGTTTCTTCTCTCTCATTCTTTCTTTCTTCTCTTTCGGACATTACCCAGCAAACCATGGAAGCTACATTGAGCTACCGAAAAGAAGGAAAGGCACGTCAAAAGACCATCACAATGATGGCAAGAAAAAGAAAAACAAAAAGTATGCTGTGGTTAAGATTCTCATTCACTTGTGGTAAGATTTTGTGATGAGATCTTGGCTTCTTCATACCAAAAATGGTCCAAGGATATTCGGCAGCAAGGAGAAGATCCTTGGAGACATGGCTTGTCTCTGATTTTGCTCAACCACCACAGAAAGTAGCTAGGGTGGCTACGTGATGGAAGAGGCAGAGATTGGAGCAGATGAAGCTATCATCATCATGAAGCATCAAGGGCCAGAAATTCATCTTGGAGAGCAAGCCAAGGATGGAGCGCTCGGATTGATGAATATTGATAACCAAGAAAGGACTAGAGGTAATTGCATGTTGGATTTTACATGAGTTATCTCTTCTCTCTCTCTGGCCGAACCGGTTTTGTTCTTGGAGAAGAAGAAGTTGGCTTGGTTTTTGGCTTCAAAGGTGGAGGCTTCCCTCTTCTATAAAAAGAGAGAACAGCCACGGTTTGAAACAAGGAGAAAGTGTGAGAGTGTAAGGCACAGGGTTCTCATAGCTACCTGAGCTAACAGTTTTTCTTCTCCTTCAATGTATTATGTTTAGTATTTTTCTGTTTAATTTTGTCATGTCTTGAGTCTCATGGAAAAAGACAAACAGTGAGGTTTGTATGAAAAAGCCATAGAGCGGAAAAAGGCAGAAAGTGCAAAATTAAAAGAAAAAGCAATAGATGTCCTTAGAGTTCCTTTGTATATCTGTGTTGTGTTTCATGATTCTGTGGGAATCCCTTTCTAAGTTGGATTAGCACTTTACAGTCTGTAATCAAGAAGATTATAGTAAAATTCCATCATAGTTGTGATGGAGACTGGATGTAGGCTGCATTGCACTTAGCAGCTGAACCAGGATATATCTGGGTGTAATTTTCTCTCTTTTCTACTCTATTTCTGTTTCTACTGGATAGGAGCTAAAACTGAAAAATATCTCGTGTCAAATGACGAGACAAAAATAAAAGTCTCGTGGCTAAGGACGAGACGAAAATCAAAAAGTCTTCTGAAATTATTTCAAAGACCAACAAGCATTACTGAATGAAAAAGGGGGCTAAGATTCAACCCCATTCTCTTAGCCACTAAAAATCATCAACATATATTTTATTTAATTTTTTAATAAATTTTTTTATATAATTTTATGTATTATCTCATATGCAGGGACGAACTCACATAAAAAATGGTGGGGCATTTGCCCCTATTGAATTACAAAAAAAATTAATAATAAGAAGTGGTGGGGGCATTTGCCCCCGTTGAATTACAAAAAAATTAATAATAAGTATACATGAAAGTATATGTTCATTGTATTATTATATTTGTTCCATGCTTAAATATTTTTTTTATTTATGTATGATAAAAATTTAAGTTATTAAATATCAATACAATGACAAAATTATATATAAATTTAATCTATTAAAATTAGAAAAAATAAATTTACTTAAATTAGAAAATAAATAATAATAATTCAATTAGTTAATTATACAAAATCAAATTTAAATTTTTTAATAAAAAAATATTATTAGTATTTAGTAGTTTTTTCTAAAAGTTACTTGAGTTAATATTATATATTATTTATTTATTTTTATTATTTTATTTAATTTAGTTTTGGTCTTATATATAATAAATTTTTTTGTCAAACAAACATCTACCATAAATATGATAGAATTTTAACTTTACAATTAATTAAGTAGAAAAATTGTAAAATAATTATTTAATAAAAAATAGAAAGACATTATCTATATATATAAACAAAATTATATATAGCTATTAAATTTGAATTTATCTTTTTTTGTGTATTTTTTTGTTAATTTTTTCACGCAACTATAAAAATTTAGAAAAATTAAAGTTAGTTCATTTAAGTTATATTTCTAATAATTTTTTTAATTGTTGAGCTATAATTTTTTTTGTATTATATAAAATTCAATAAANCCACTACTAAATATTTCTAGATCCGTCACTGCTCGTATGAAAACATACACTAATATTCATTAAAAATTATTTTTTTTTTTGGCCTTGGGCTAAGCCCAAAAAACCCTACCCAAACCCCGACCCACCCGACCCAAGATCCTAAATAATACCTCTTCACTTCAACGGCATTGCAGTTTGCAGGAAGATGCTTCATTTATTATTGTTATCATTCCTTGTTGCAACGAACAAATTCCAAGCTCCTTCTTCCATTAATTAATAATTTTGGATCAAGCAAGGGTGCAATTAGGTCAAGTCCGAATAGGTATTTCTGACGGCGTTTCCTCCGCACGAAGGTCAGCCACAGAGGAAATTTAAGTAGCATTGTGTCTACATGCTACTCACTGTCCTCCTCTTTGTCCGCTGTTGCTCAATTACCACTGCTTCCCCTTGTCATTTGTTTCAGTTGTTTCAGTTCGGATTTCTGATTTTTTTTTTTAATGGACTGATCAAGTTCAATTGTGCCTAGGACTTAGAAAGATGAGGATTTCTATATTCTACTTAACCAAGTCCCTTTCATGGTGTCCATTTCCTTTCAAGTTTTATCAAGTCTTAATAACAAAGATATTTCTGTTTGAACTTGAGAAAATTACCCTAAACTAACTTCTTCTTTATACTTCGTTTCATTATAAAATTTTCAAATCATAATTAAAAAAGTAAATATCAACTATATTTTTAATAATTTATAGAAATATTATGGGATTCCTAACTAAAAATAAATGACACATCCGATAATCCTAGCTAATTATTCATTTTTGGAAAAAACTTTCCTTTTTTACCCAAAATTTTGTTTACTTTGTTTCAAGAGGTTAGATAATCTTGTTTTTTATTAAAAAATAAAAGATGTCATTTTGGGTTATATGTATTTTTATCCTCAACGCTAATGTTTAGTTTCAAACTTATCTTTAACGTAGAATTATCACATAAATGTCTATATTAACAACAAGTATAATAAAAAAATATTCGAAATGTTAATAAAATTAAACAAATTAAAAAACTAGAAGCATTTTTACTTCGGATTAAAAAAAATTCTGTTTTTGGTTATGACTAAAAGAAAAAAAAAATCTACCTTAAGAATATTTTATCAACATGTTTCAGTTTAGTTTTGTTGGTCAAATTGTTTTTGGTAAAGTTGGGCTGTGTTATCAATTTAAAAGCCCACATCAAAAGCCAAATCCTTAGAAAAGAAATAAAAAAGGGAAAAGAAAAGTTGCAAGTTCATTGATTGTAAAACAGTACGTACTTTACCATAACTACTTCCTATAACGTAGCTCGCCTTAAGCGAAATTTTGGTTTTTCCCATCTTCTTGTTTTCTTATTTTTTATTTTTAATCCGTGCATGGCACAGGAAGCTTCCGTAATTTAAAATCTTTCCCCACAAGATGACAAGACGCCAATAAAGTCCTATCTTGTGTATACCCAATTCAAAATTTCTTGTTTCAAATGCCAATTTGTGCAACAAAATGTAGAAGCTACACTATACTGTCTTGTTAGGGACACATACACAACGCAACACATAATTAATTAAGCAACATATCGATGAAGTTTCCTTCATGAACCATTTAATATATGTTCCTTACATTATATATATCTCACCCCAACATTAGTTCGCAACACTTGCCTTTAATTTATTATCAGTTTAATATTATAACCAAATAAAGAAAAGAAATGCTGAAACCTCCATCATTATTCTTGCTGCTTCTCATCATCACAATTACCCCACTAGTAACATGCTCAATAACATTGATGTCTCCAAAGGACTTGGTTGATCAAACATGCCAGAAATGCGCAAACCAATCAAAGATCCTGAGCTACCCTCTATGCTCAACGTCCCTCCCTGTAATCCCTGTGAGCCACTCGGCGAACCTCCAAGGTCTCGCGCTGATCGCAATGGAGCTAGCACTAGAGAACGTAACAAGCTCAATTGAAACCATAGACAAATTATTGGATGATGAAAATGTAAGCAGCATTATTGATAACTTGAAAGATTGCATGGAGCTGTACAGTGATGCGGCGTGGACAATAGTGAATTCAATAGGGGCATTCTTGTCAGGGAACTATGAAGTGCCAATTAATTGGATGAGTTCTGTTATGGAATCTGCATCAACATGCCAGCAAGGGTTTGGGAAAAAGGGTGAGGGTTCTCCATTGACAACGGAGAATTACAATCTTTTCCAGTTATGTGGTATTGCAGTTTGCATCATCCAAATGTCTAACCCAGCTGCCAAAGCTTCTTAGTGTTTTTTTCTTTTTCTCCTTTTTTCTTATTATAGTAGTGAGGTCAGGAATTAATTTTAATTAGTAAGTATTTGAAAAAAAAAAACATGCGAGAAAGAGGGGAGTTACTGAGCAAGTTCAACTGCACAAAAGCGTGTTAGTTGGTTCCATCAATTTGGCTGTTATATGTCTTCCTCATAAATTAAGAGACATGGAAATGTAAAATTCAAACTGGGCAGAGTAGTTACCTATTCTCTGTTTTAGTTCCTTATATTCCTTTCTTATTTATATTCACGCTAATAGAGTTTATACTTAATTAAATCTCTTACTGCACTAACTATGCTGTTATGCTTACTCTTAATAAGTCTTAATAATTACTTTCTTATATCGAAAATGTTTAGTAAAAAAAATTAGTCAAAAATAGTTAAAATTTATTTTATTTAGTATCTCTTAATTACTACAATAATTAACATTACTGTTACTAACATTACTGTTACTAGCAGAAGCCCCCGCGCATACACGCGAGTAATAGTAGTGTTTGGATAGTGTAACTGCTTTGCTTAAAATATTGGATTGAATACTAATATTGTATATAATATATATAATGGTCTTTTGACCGATTTTAACACAGAATAATAAGACATAATATAAATAAGATGTGAAATTAAAGAGAACACACAAAAAAAAGAGTCATTGAATGTTTTAGTTGTATTGTACTATCTACTATTTACTTCCTTCTAATTAAAAATGTAAGGTTCTAAAAATAGTGTAAACAATAAAGGAAACACAATAACAAAAGAAATATAAAAGATAGGAAGATAATAGAAATTGACACAGTCATTTAAAAAGATTAAAAGAATATTCGACCTATTATATAGGAAAAAACATGTTCCATCCTCTATATTTGATAGTCTAAATAAATTTTTTTTCGAGTTTATATTAGCAAATTTTACTTATATATGAAAAACATATTATATATTTATATTAACATTATTACTTCATTGCCAATGAGTAATAGCTTAAATGACATAGACTCCCCATACTCAATTAAGAGGTTGCGGGTTCGAGTCTCCTATCTTTCTAAATTTTGCCAATGAGTTATAACTCAAATGGCATAGTCTCCCCATATTGCGGGTTCGAGTCTCCTATCTTTGGTAAAAAAAAAAAAACATTATTACTTCACCATATGTATATTAACATTATTACTTCACTAAAACAAATTTATTTTATATCACTTCTAATTTTAAATAAATAATACATGCTAAACTAATAACTTCTTACTAAAAGAATAATATATTTTAAAAATTATTATTATTTAAATTCACCTTATTTTGACTTACAAACTAATTATTCAATTTGTTAGGGTTCACAACTTTAAGCAAAAGATCATTATTTTTGTATATAATCTAACAAAATTTCAAATTTTTGTATATAATTATAGACAAACTTAAACTTTCTTACAAAAAAATAATTCAATTTAAAATATTTATAAAATTGACGAAATATAGTTTCATAATTATTTTATATTTTAAATATAATAATTTGCAATGTACATTTGGTTCTAAAATCCTACTTGTAACTGTTCATTCAATATAGGTAAATTGTATAAAACATATAATAATATATTTTTGGTACCTTATTTAATTAGTGTTATGTATTTATTTAATTAAATCTATTATCTATTTAAATTTCTAATTAAGTATATAATGATAAACTCTCTCAAAGAAAAATGCATTAAATTAATGTAGAGTTATATGTTATTTACGAAAATGTTCAAATTCTAATAATTGGATACTATAGTTAAGTTCAATTAACCTCAAATAACACACCACAAACTTGCACCAATAGCTTATGTTAAACAAATAAAAAGTTATCTTCGTTTAATTAAAACTTATATGTATCATAATTATTTTTCTAAGAAACAATCAGGAATTTAACCATTTTGATATATATAATTTTTTTTTTCAAGTAGATAAATTTCTAAATTCCCAAGAATTGAGTTATTAAGTAAAGTTTAATTATCCTCAAATAAAAGTAAGAGTATAAAAAAGTGCTAAATCTCTTTATATAAGCTATTAAATAAGTTATTTATGTTTGTGCTTACTCTTTATCATGAACATTTTGAATTTGTATGTGAGTGTTGTCCTCTAAGACATACTTCTCATCCTTGATCAAAATAATTCACAAAAACTCTTTATTAAGATTTACAAAAGTGAGATAATTATTTTTATAACTAAATTTTACTTCCAACCTACTTGCCTTTATAATCCCATATTGACCTACAGAAATTTAAACTTGCTAAGATTAAATTTTAAATTCAAAAATTTTTAAATGATATGATTTAACATACTTATTTAAGTTATCCAAAATGCAGAAAATATTAAATAAATTTTTTGGTTCTTATAAAATTGAAAATTAGTTCTTGTAATTTATTATAATTATTCAAATTTTGATACTAAAACAATAAAAGAAGATTGATTTTGATCCCTTAATTAATTTATTTATATTAATTGTTAAGGCGGTCTCAAAACAAATATAGTTGTTATATGTCAAATTTAAACGGTTTAATTACTTTGTTGGTTCCTATAGTTTCGCAAAATTTTCAATTAGGTCTCTATATATATATTTTTTTAGTTGGGTCCATGCATCAATTTTTTTTCAATTAAGTCCCTCTTAGTAATAATTGACTTCATTATATAGGGAACCAACTAAAAAAAAAATTGGTGTAGGAACTCAAATAAAAGGAAAAAAGGTGTAGGGACTCAATTAAAAAAAAAATTGGTGCAAGAACCCAATTAAAAGTAAAAAAAAGTATAAGGACCTAATTGAAAATTTCGCAAAATTATAGAGATTAATAGAGTAATTAAAACAATTTAAACATATATCATTCAGCATTTAAAAAATAAGGACAAAGATCAATTAAGTATTTAAAAAAATAAAGGTTTAATTACTTTGTTGGCCCCTATAGTTTTGCGAAATTTTCAATTCGGTCCATATACCCTTTTTCTTTTTAATTGGGTCCCTGTACCAAATTTTTTCTTTCAATTAGGTCCCTCTTAAGTAATTAGTTTAATTATATAGGGACCCAATTAAAAAAAATTGGTGGAGGGACCCAAATAAAAGAAAAAAAAAGTATAAGAACCCAATTAAAAATAAAATTTGATGCAAAGACTCAATTAAAAGGAAAAAATGTATAAGAACCTAATTGAAAATATTGCGAAACTATAAGGACCAATAGAGTAATTAAACAAAAAATAAATACATATTTGATTCACAATTTTCACAGAAAATAATCAATATAATCATCGTACTTTAAATTAAACCTCAAATCCGATGAATCTTCTATTTTTATTTTCTCTTTTGAAAAATTCAATGTTATTAAGATAATACCAATAAAATCGTAAAATCATAACATTAAAAACACCAATATTATTTTAACTTTCTAATAAAAGTATTGTTTATTTTGGACAACTTTTTTCAATCTCAATTGCATAGTTTTAGATAGGATGAGCTGAATATATATATTAATATTTTCTGCTAACATAAAAAAATCTACCAAAACCCATGAGGAAGCCTACCAACAGTCCCCATTGAAGAAGCTCACAAAATTGTGAAAAGAGAAGAGTCTTTTTAAGATTTAAAATAAATTAACTACCATTTGTAAATTCTTATTAGTCTAAAATAAAATGTTTCTCTTAGTAAATAGAAGCAGCTTAGTTCTCATTCATAGTGAAATTCAAAATATCCAAGAAATTGCAATTCACCATATTAGAAAAAATAAGAATATGTATAACTATAATGAAGACCTTTAATTACTCTTTTAGCAAAGCTTATATAAAAATAATATCCAAGCTCTTGTACCATGGATGAGTAAAATCAAATGCTACCAATCTTTATTGGGATAATCTTTTCCAATAGATTCAGACGATTACAACAAATGTTGAACCAATGCAAATCAAAATAAAACTGCTAACAAACTATTACAAAAATATGAAATGGTATGAAAACTAAAATGCTTTTTCTACAAAAATGTAGTGAGAGTACGGGCAACTGCATTATCAGGAACCAACACCTGAAGGAACAACCACGTCCCACCTTGCACTCTTGCAATGGTAGCCTCCAGTATGAGCAACCATTTCAGCATCCATTTCAGTATCACAGAAATTATTAGAGAAACTTTTAGATTGTCAAAATAATAACCACCTTAATTAATTAGCAACATTGTATAAAAAAGATAATGTATTTACCTCTTGAACATCAACACCTTAATAACCACTGATGGTTTCAGTGGCTAAGAGAAGGGGGGGTTGAATCTTAGCCCCCTTTTTTGCTTGTTAATACTGGCTGGACTTAGAGGAAACTTTTTCTGTTTTAGCTCGTTCCTAGCCACGAGACATTTTCATTTTGTCTCATCACTTGACACGAGACATTTTTTATTTTTTCATCTGAACAGTAAAAACAGAATTGAGTAGGACGAAAGGTAGAAGATTACACCCAGATATATCCTGGTTCAACTGCTAAGTGCAGTGCAGCCTACATCCAGTCTCCATCACAACAATGATGGAATTTCACTATAATCATCCAGATTACAAATTGTAAAGTGCTAACCCAACTTACAAGGGGATTCCAACAGAATCATGAAACACAACACAGATGTACAAAGGAACTCAAAGACATCTATGACTTTTTCTTTTAATTTTGCACTCTCTGCCTTTTTCCGCTCTATGGCTTTTTCTTACAAACCTCACTGTTTCCCTTTTTCCATGAGACTCAAGACATGACAAAATTAAACAGAAAAATATTAAACAGAAAATGTTGAAGGAGAAGAAGAACTGCTAGCTTAGGTAGCTCTGAGAACTCTGTGCCTTGCACTCTCAAACCTTACTCCTTGAATCAAACCATGACTGTTCACCCCTTTTATAGAGAGGTGAAGCCTTCACAGTTGAAACACACAACCGAGCTTAGCTTCCTTTCCTTCAAAACGAACCGGTTCGGCCACAGAGAGAGAAGAGGTAACTAATGCAAAAACCAACATGCAAATACCTCTAGTCCTTCCTTGGTCATCACTCTTCATCAATCCGAGCGCTCCATCCTTGGCTTCCTCTCCAAGATGGATTTCTGGCATCCGAGATTACCTCACCAAATCTTACCACATTTGGTGATAATCTCAGCCACAACATACTTTTCTTTTTCTTTTTTGTGCCATCAACTCGATGGTTATTAGGCTTGCTTTCCTTTCCTTTCGATAACTCCAAGTAGCTTCCATGGCTTCCTGGTTAATGACCGAAGA
Organism: Arachis duranensis; assembly: GCF_000817695.3. NCBI lineage: Eukaryota > Viridiplantae > Streptophyta > Magnoliopsida > Fabales > Fabaceae > Arachis > Arachis duranensis. Next base: position 29,921,058 of record NC_029772.3, on the reverse strand, counting down.
AAGAAGAAGAAAGAGATGAGAGAGAAGAGAATATCTGAAGTAAAAGCAATTCTAAGTGGTTAAACAAATTAAAAAAAAGTTTTCTTTTACTTCCCTTGCATAAGGTAGCGTGCAGCACTTATGACAATCAATCAATTCAGCTGCAAATTTCTCTCTCATGTTTCCCATGCAATAAATGGTAATTTAATGAAATTTGGAATCCATCACATGGTATAATGCTTGTATCCGTTGGAAGCTTGTAACATAACTAAAGAAATGGGTTTTAGTTAAAATGAATAAGACAATATGTGCCCCATTTCCTTTTAAATTTCGGACCAAGCATTTTTGGTCTTATACCAAGACTTTTAATTGGGCTTGTTATCACAATTGCTGGCCCATTTAAAGCATTTGCTTTCCTGGTAAGTTTGGATCAAGCATAGGAAGCTTTTAAAACAAATATGGGCTTGGTTGCAGCAACTTTTGTTTTTCGGCCCAATTATAAACCTGCATCACAAAATTAATAATTAACATATGATTAATTAAGATTGAATTAATAATTTTGCAATTAAATATTTTAATAATGTTTGTTCATCATAAGTATTAATTTGGAGTTTTCCAAACTCATCAATCTCCCCCTTGATGACAAACATTATTAAAAATTGAAATGGGAAAAAATTAAAGGATTTGAGTACGAGTACTCCCTTTGAAGGTTGAATTTCTCCCCCTTTCAAATTATCACATGGCTCCTCCTTGATGTATGCTATTTTACCAAGGGAAGCACTAATCCTGTGACATTTAAATCAAGCTACAAGTAACAATGTTATTCAACATATTAATTTTGAAATGTTGAATGCTTGATTTATCAGCAGATTAGAATGATATACAAAACTCATTTGCTATCACAAGTTTGATTTTCTGCTCAATATACACATCAACTAAGCACAAGCAGAGTTGTTCAAAAATTATTTTCCATTCAAAATATCAGAGCCATATCATTCAAATGAGGAAAATATTTTTGAATCACACATGATCAAAGTATCACAGTTTTAAAGGAACTGCCAAAAATAAATTTTTAAACCAACATATTTACCAAGATGAATAAGAATGTTCCTGTTTCAATAAAAGCATGTTCATCAAGATAAATCAACATCCAGACATTTATATAATCAGAACATCATAAACTACTAAATGCCGAATGCTTTTTCAGCAACAGTAACCATATTATGAAACAAATACACTATCAACATGCATTCTTAACAGGGGTGATCATGAACTTTCATCAATTGAAGGTTTCATCCCCTGTTTTCATTAGTATCCTCCCCTGTTTCATTAGTTCCAATTTCAATTTTGGAGACTAGTTTTTCTCCCCCTTTTGTCATCAAGGGGCACCTGCACAAAAGATATAAAACAAAACAAAATATCCATAACAAAATAACAGGAGTGTATCAAAGTATCATAGAGCAGTGAGTATCAAGTCATGCTCATACAAAAAACAGATTGAGCCTAATGAAGCCAATATCAAATAAAAGAAAAACAGTCATTAATCATCAGACAAATTGAAATCAGAGTCTGCAACATCTTCTTCACTGCCAGCTCCCAGATCTTTTTCCAAGTTTTCCAGCATCATACTTACTCTTTCTTTACATCTCCCCCAAGCACGTTCATTTTCATAGGCTAGCTTTCGAGCAGCCCTATGGAATTGAACCATGAGTGTAGACATATTAGAGAATTCGGTGAGGATTTCCCTTATTGACTCGGTTGCTTTGGAGGATTCAAACTGACTTTCAAGGTCGCTGTCCATTGGCATTGTTTTCTTACTTTTGGTTCCTTTTACAGCACCTCCTCCTTTGATCATAGAAAATTTGTTCTCCACAGTCTCATTTGTTAAATCTACCTTATAGTACTCAAAAATGCACGTGAGAAACATTCCATAAGGTAAATTAGCCTTTTTAGTACTTCTTACAGACTCCCACATATGTCTAATCAAGAGATAAGCAAATGAAATAGGAGAAGAAGTAACAAGGGTAAAAATTATTAAAGAATCAGATACGGTTACCCTATTGTGAGAACCACTTTGTGGAGTTAAAATGTGGGTAGTGATGCGATGCAGCAATGAGTTGGTTGGTCCAAGAGCTTTGTGAGTAGGAACAGTGCCATCTAATCCAGACATGTTTGCACAGATATGAGAGAGAACTTTCTTGTAAGTAAGCCCAACATGATCATCCCATTTGTCACTCATGTATACCCTCGGTCCCTCGTCCGTGTAACCAAGAGCAGCACTGATGGTTTCAGTATTCAGAGCGATATGCACACGTTTCACATAGGAGTGAAGACTACCATCAATCAGTCTGAGATTTGCATAAAATTGCCTAACCAATTTTGGATATACCATTTTGTGAGTGTGAAGCAATGGGGTCCATTTGATGTTGTCAAACAGAGGTTGCAAGATAATTCCTTTGGCTGCCAGTTGATCAAGATTCACCAAGTATGAGGGACAAATATGCCTCTTTTCCAAAACCTCTTGATGGAATTCATAAAATGCACAAGTCAAGAATCTGGATGGATCATAGTGAGAATGTGGCTTGTGAAACTTGTTCTTGAATTCCAATGACTCAAGATTTGCCGGTTCCCTGGTTTCATGCAACACGAAACCTTTGGGCTTCTGAGAGCTTCTGCCTAATGTGTGTGGTGTAGCCTTCTTTGGTGAACGCGGCGGTGGAGAAGGAACGGGTGAGGTTTGAGACGATTCTTCTTCAACACTGGGCTCTTTGTTTTTGCCATGGCCAGAACTCTTGTGAGCAATCTTCTTTCTCATGGTGGGTGTTTGTTTGGCAGATTGAGAGGGAGAGGAAGATGTTGTAGAGTGAATGTGAATATGTATGTGTGATTGGGGAGTGAACTGTTTTTGAGAGAGATTGATTCTTCCACTTTTTCTTGATGCAGTTTTCTTTTTCATTATGTGAAAAGAGATAATGAGGGTGGAAGAAGAAGGGTTGGCCGAAGGTGGAGAGTGGAGAGAGGTTAAGGAAGCAATAAATGTTGATTGGAGAGAGATAATGGGGGTGGTTAATAGTCATCAGGCGCGGTTATTAACCAGAGCGGTTTCCCAAGGATTTGAAAAGAAGGTTCCTTGAATCAAGGGATTAGTTGAAAAAGAAGGATTTGATTTGACATTATCCCTCTTTCAACTAGATATGATAGGACAACTTTAAGATTTGATTTTCAAAAATGAGTAACTAACAAAACAGTCAGAGATGGGTCAAAGGGATTTTGTGGGGCCCATTGAAATTTATTTCTGCGCAGTCTCCCCCTTTAGCATAGCTCTCCATCATGCATTTAATTTTATCTCGTCTATTCCTGTGAGATAAAATTGAACAGAATCAGAAATTCACAAATTTTCAACATGATTTAAATCAATCATTCCCAAGCTTTTCCTTAACAAACAGAATCTATCTTCACAGAGGGGTTTTGTAAAAATATCAGCAAGTTGTTCTTCAGATTTTACAAATTGAATATCAATAGTTCCCTTTTGCACATGTTCTCTAATAAAATGATATTTGATTTTAATGTGCTTTGTTCTTGAGTGCATAACAGGATTTTTAGAAATATTTATTGCACTCATGTTATCACAAAATAAGGGTATACTATTGATCTTTAATTTGTAATCTTCTAATTGGGTTTTCAACCAAATTAATTGTGAACAACAAGCAGATGCAGAAATATATTCAGTTTCAGCTGTGGATAGAGCCACTATGGCTTGTTTCTTGCTTGACCACATGTTGAGTGAGCTTCCAAGGAAGCAACACATGCCGAAGGTGCTCCTTCTATCCACTCTATCTCCCGCATAATCTGCATCACAAAATCCTACTGCACAAAAATCATCAGATTTTGGATACCACAAGCCATAATCACATGTTCCCTTAATATATCTAATGATGCGTTTAACGGCCGATAAATGAGATTCTTTTGGGTGAGATTGAAATCTTGAACATACACCCACACTTTGAACTATATCCGGTCTAGAGGATGTAAGATACATTAGTGAACCAATCATTCCCCTATACCGTGTCTCATCCACATTTTGGCCATCATCATCCTTTTCAAGTTTAGTGTTAGGATGCATTGGTGTTCCCATTGGTTTGGAATTTTCTAGGCCAAATTTTTTGATAAGTTCCTTTGCATACTTTCCTTGGTGAATGAAAGTGCCACTAGGAGTTTGTTTAATTTGGAGGCCAAGAAAGAATGTTAGCTCTCCCATTAAACTCATTTCAAACTCACTAGTCATGAGTTTTCCAAACTCTTCACACAAGGACTCATTGGCCGATCCAAACACAATATCATCAACATAAACTTGAACAAAAAGGATGTCATCATTAGAAGCTTTAATGAACAAAGTAGTGTCAGTGGTTCCCCTTTGAAAATAATTTTCTAATAGGAAAGCACTAAGCCTTTCATACCAAGCTCTAGGAGCTTGTCTAAGGCCATAAAGAGCCTTTGAAAATTTAAAAACATGATTAGGAAAATCTTTATGTTCAAAACCGGGGGGTTGAGCCACATACACTTCTCTATCAATAAAGCCATTAAGGAAAGCACATTTAACATCCATTTGAAACATTTTGAAACCCTTATGGGCAGCATAGGCAAGAAGCAGCCCATTTAGTACCCGTTACCTTCTTACCATCCGGATGAGGTACTAATGTCCAAACCTCATTCTTGTCAAATTGAGCAAGCTCCTCTTGCATGGCCTTGACCCATGATGGATCTTCAAGAGCTTGTTTGACATTGTTGGGCTCCATTTGTGACAAGAGAGCAAAATTGCTAAGTTCGGTTTGCCTTTTGGTGGAGGATCTTGTTGTTATTCCTTGAGAGGGATCACCAATGATGAAGTCATGAGGATAACCCCTCATAGACTTCCATTCTCTAGGCTTTCGGACAGGTGTAGAACTTTGATGAACTTCTGGTGGTCTCACTGTTTCAGTTGCTCGTGTCTCCTTAGGAGACAAAATGGAAATGTCTCCTCCAATCTGACGAGACAAAACCGGGCTGACAGATTCTTCATTTTGTACAGATTTGGGATTATCTTTACTTGTTCCATCCTCTTCACAATCTGAATCATTATCCTTTACAATACTGGGAATTAAATTAGAATCACAAAAAGTAACATGTATGGATTCCTCTATGGTTCTATATTCTTTGAGATAAACTCTATAGGCCTTGCTTGTGGTGAAATATCCAACAAACATTCCTTCATAGGATTTTGGATCAAATTTTCCAAGGTTTTCCTTATTGTTAAGCACAAAGCATTTGCATCCAAAAACATGAAAGTACTTAAGATTTGGAGGAGTTCCCTTCCATAGCTCATAAGGAGTTTTCTTTAACCCTTTTCTAATGATTGTTCTATTCAAAATATAACATGCTGTGTTCACAGCTTCAGCCCATAAAAATTTAGGAATTTCATTCTCACATAGCATGGCCCTAGTCATTTCTTGAAGGCTTCGATTCCTTCTTTCAACCACTCCATTTTGTTGGGGGGTTCTAGGGCATGAAAAATTATGAGAAATCCCTAAGTCATCACAGAATTTTTCAAAATCTTGATTTTCAAATTCCTTTCCATGTTCACTTCTCAAATGAGCAATTTTTAAACCCTTTTCATTTTGAATTTTCTTGCAAAGAGTGGAAAAGGCATGAAAGGTATCATTCTTATGAGCAAGAAAAAGTACCCAACCAAATCTAGAGTAATTAGAGTAATCATCAACCACTACAAGACCATAGTGTTTACCTCCTAAACTTTGAGTTCTAGTAGGACCAAAAAGATCAATATGTAAATCTCCAATGGCCTTTTGGTTGAGATTCCATCTTTTAATTTAAAAGAGGATTTTACTTGTTTGCCCAATTGGCAAGCATCACAAGTAAGATCCTTATCAAACTTGATGTTTGGAATTCCTCTAACCAAATTCTTTTTGACTAGCTTAGAAATTTGGTACATGCTAGCATGTCCCAGCTTTCTATGCCAAAGCCATTTTTCAGATTCAAGAGAGGTAAAGCATGTTACATTTTGTTCCTTTAAATCCTCAAGAGTTAATCCATACACATTGTTGCATCTTTTAGCTTCAAATAAAACATCCCCAGTTTTCTCACAAACAACTCAGCAAACAAACTTCTTAAAAATAACTTCAAACCCCAAATCACATAATTAACTAACACTAAGTAAATTATGCTTCAAGCCATGTACAAGAAGGACATCATTTATACAAGATGAGAGATTTGTACCCACTTTCCCAACAGCCACTATTTTTCCTTTTGCATCATCACCAAAGGTAACAAGTCCTCCATCATATTCATCAAGCTTTATGAAGAAGGTTGTCTTTCCGGTCATATGCCTAGAGCATCCGCTATCCATGTACCACATATTTTCTTTTTTCTTGGATGCTAGGCAGACCTACAAAATAAACTCAAGTGACTTTAGGTATCCAAATTTTCTTGGATCCTTTCACGTTAAATCATCTCTTATGTCCCAAATCATTGTAATCAAAAACAACTTTGTAAACTTTGTCACCAATCATTCTTTCACCAAAGAAACATTGAACTGGAAAATGACCAATTCGGTTACATAGTCTACAAAATCTTGGAGTTGCTGTTTTGTTAAAGTAAGTTGGGTCTTGATACTTTACATCATTTGAAGATGAAGCAATGTTTTCAAAATGTGATTTTTCAGATTTATAAAATCCCAACCCAGCTTTATCTTAAAGAGGTTTTTGACTAGCCAAGATTTGATTCAAATTTTCAGAACTTTGGGTGAACTTAGCTAAGTCTTCCTTAAGTCTTTTAACCTCTTTGAGAAACTCTTCATTTTGCTTAAAACAATTCACATATGCAAGGACATAATGGTCACTTTCACAGCTTCTAACTTGGGCTTTTAACTGCTTGTTCTCTTCCACAAGATCACAAGCAGTTTCGGCCTCTCTTAGTTTTTCTTTGAGAAAATCATTTTCAGCTTTAAGAATGAAATTTTGTTGTTCAAGATCTTGATTCTCAGTTAGAAAACATCTTATTTTTTCTGAGAGGTGATCTATCATAAGATGAAGGTCTTCAGTGTCAGGGTTTTGAAAGGATACCTGCTCTACCTCATTTGCCATGAGACAAGGCTGTGACTTAGTTTTAGACTCTTCATCATCATCATCTGAGTCATTTTCCAAATCTTCCCATGAAGCCATCAGTCCCTTTTTCTTTCCCCTTTTTGGCTTTTCCTCCTTTTTTAATTTGGGACAATCAGATTTAAAATGCCACATTTCCTTGCAGTTGTAACAAATTACTTTACTAAGGTCCTTCTTCATCCTCCTTGAGCTGCTGCCTTTGCCTCTGAGTTTCATCATTTTCCTGAATTTTTTTGCAAACAACACAAACTCATTTTCAGAAGAGTTATCACTGGATTCATCATCCAGAGGGTTAGTCACAGAAGAAAAGGCAATTCCTTTCTTTTTTGAATCTTTTTTCAAATATGAGTTTTTAAAAGCAAGAAGATTTCCTCTTAAATCATCAAGTGTCATGGAATCTAAGCTACTACTCTCTAAAATAATTAAAACTTTTGTTTCTCACTCTTTTGTAAGACATCTCAACACTCTTCTTACTAGCACAAATTCTGAATGTGAAATTCCCAGAACATCTAAGCCAACAATGATAGTGTTGAACCGTTCGAACAGTTCATCAATGGACTCTCCTTCCTTCATTGTAAACATTTCATATTCCCTGTTCAACATGTCTGTCCGAGTCTTCTTGACAATGGTGGTTCCTTCATGAGTGATTTGCAACTTGTCCCAGATTTCCTTTGCCGTTGTGCATCGTGATACTCGTCGGTACTCCTCAAAGCTGATAGCACAGTTGAGCAGGTTTACTGCCTTGGCATTTAACTCTACCTTTTTCCTATCTTTCTCGGTCCATCTTGCTTCGGGTTTGAGAGAGACTACCCCTTCAGCACTTGTGGTAGTTGGAAATTGAGGCCCTTCAAGAATAATCTTCCAAAGTCTATAATCTACTGCCTGTACAAATATCTTCATCCTCTCCTTCCAATAGGTATAATTTTTCCCATTGAAAAGAGGAGGTCTGTTGCTTGATTGTCCTTC
>NC_029772.3:29892068-29912570 GCF_000817695.3 Arachis duranensis | reverse complement strand
AGGTAGCTCTGAGAACTCTGTGCCTTGCACTCTCAAACCTTACTCTTTGAATCAAACCATGACTGTTCACCCCTTTTATAGAGAAGTGAAGCCTTCACAGTTGAAACACAAACCCGAGCTCAGCTTCTTTTCCTTCACAACAAAACCGGTTCGGCCACAAAGAGAGAAGAGGTAACTCATGCAAAAACCAACATGCAAATACCTCTAGTCCTTCCTTGGTCATCACTCTTCATCAATCCGAGCACTCCATCCTTGGCTTCCTCTCCAAGATGGATTTCTGGCCCTTGATGTTTCATGATGATGATGGCTTCATCTGCTCTAATCTCTGCCTCTTCCATCACTTCGCCACTCTAGCTACTTCCTGTGGTGGTTGAGCAGAATCAGAGACAAGCCATGCCTCCGAAGATCTTCCTTGTTGGCTGAATCTTCTTCCTTCTTTTTGAGTATGAAGAATCCGAGATTACCTCACCAAATCTTACCACATTTGGTGATAATCTCAGCCACAACATACTTTTCTTTTTCTTTTTTGTGCCATCAACTCGATGGTTATTAGGCTTGCTTTCCTTTCCTTTCGATAACTCCAAGTAGCTTCCATGGCTTCCTGGTTAATGACCGAAGAAAGAAGAAGAAAGAGATGAGAGAGAAGAGAATATCTGAAGTAAAAGCAATTCTAAGTGGTTAAACAAATTAAAAAAAAGTTTTCTTTTACTTCCCTTGCATAAGGTAGCGTGCAGCACTTATGACAATCAATCAATTCAGCTGCAAATTTCTCTCTCATGTTTCCCATGCAATAAATGGTAATTTAATGAAATTTGGAATCCATCACATGGTATAATGCTTGTATCCGTTGGAAGCTTGTAACATAACTAAAGAAATGGGTTTTAGTTAAAATGAATAAGACAATATGTGCCCCATTTCCTTTTAAATTTCGGACCAAGCATTTTTGGTCTTATACCAAGACTTTTAATTGGGCTTGTTATCACAATTGCTGGCCCATTTAAAGCATTTGCTTTCCTAGTAAGTTTGGATCAAGCATAGGAAGCTTTTAAAACAAATATGGGCTTAGTTGCAGCAACTTTTGTTTTTCGGCCCAATTATAAACCTGCATCTAAAAATTAATAATTAACATATGATTAATTAAGATTAAATTAATAATTTTGTAATTAAATATTTTAATAATGTTTGTTCATCACAAGTATTAATTTGGAGTTTTTCAAACTCATCAACCACCTTTAAAAAAAGACTTCTAGTGCTAATGGAGCAACTCCAGTCATAATGATTAGAGTTTAAGCTTGCTAAGATCAAATTTCAAACTCAAGAAGCTTCCAATTCTAGGGTTTAACTTGCTTATTGAAGTTAACCACAAAACAAAAAATGTTTAATAAATTTTTTAGATTTAATAAAATTTGTATATAGTTCATGTAATTGATCATATTTATTCAAATTTTGATACAAAAACAACTCAAGAAGAATGATTTTGATCCCACAATTAATTTGTTTATATTAAATGTTAAGGTGGTGACAAAAAAAATAATCTGTGGACAATTTTGTAGACTTGAAGTTTGTAATACATTAATTAAAATAAAATGAAGTTTTAGGACTTGTAAATTTAACAACTACCCTTAATATACTTTTTAGCTAAACTCTTAAAATATTTTTAAGCCAAAAGAAAAATAAATTCTACAGAAATTGAAAAATAAAAAATAAAAAATCATGCTTTAAGACAATGGCCAAAATTTTGTTTAACGAAAAAAGGAATTACATAATTCTACTTAAAACAATTATCTTGTCATAGTTTGAAGTGTGACAATTAAATCAGCAGAATCACCTTGCTTCTTAATCTGTAAAACATGTGATGCTAGATACACTCGTGAGAGTAGACCACCAGCAGTCATTATTCCCAAAGCAATGACTCCATGCAGCACATACTCCATTCTCTATAGAAAACACATGAACCTGAAAATTCACAGATACATGGTGGCATTTTTTGCGGCAAGTTTGTTTAACATAAACACAACATAAATAGAAGAGGAATTTATCTTAATATAAGAGAAAACTTCATGAGAAAAAAAATAACAACCTGTGGAATAAGCATTTTGTTTTCTCTATTTTCAGCCTAAAAATCCAAGTAGTTTCGTGAAGTTCTATAACATAGGCCTAAGAATTGTCTAAACCAATTGTAACTGCAGCTTCAAAAAAATATGACAGAAAGTGAAGTTTAGAAATGATTCTATAATAGAACAAAAAGCCCTAACTAAAGCAAAGTACTTTACTAAGAAATAAACTTCAACCTATAAATAAATCATAGTATCACACTCAACTACATTTGCAGTACTCATACTGTACCAATAACACTCAATCTATTCATAAAAACAATCATGAAAAAAGAAAAATAAACTCAAGAGAACAAAAAGACAAAAAGATGAGTTAAATTATATTTATAGGTCTATGATTATTAATTTGGCATAGATTGAAATAGACCAACCACCAACCATAAAGTGATGACATATTGTCTCCATAAGAAATTATATTAGAAGACTAATTTTGATTTTACTAACAAAGGACAAAAGAAATCAAAATACCAATAAACACACTCACAAAAAATTAATGTAATCTATACTATATGCATTTAGATTTGGAATTCAATCTTGAATCGAGACATTGCATAAAGCACAAATCAAGAAGGGGGAGATTATTTTATTTAAGAAAAAAAGTGAAAAATAACATCTTGCCAAAACATATATAACATAGAAAGAACCAAACATAACACATTACCAAACAAATTTTAGGAAGAAAATCTTATAATTAAATTATGCACACTATGGACTAAGTTTTCACATAGTGGTGGCTGCCTATAGAAGTATCGAAGCTGCAAAAAAGGAAATGAAAGCTTAATTATTTTTCTTTTTTTTTCACTGTAAAAACATCACTGATGAACACAAATTTTCATCCCATTTTTCATATACACAAACATGATAATACTGAAACACTAAATCACATCAATTATTATCACACAATAAACAATTAAAACCAAAAGAAGAAAGAAATTAAAGCAAATAATAATTTTAAGCAATTAGAATTAATTCATGGAATTAAACAATGTCGTCATGTCGACTATCTACTAAGCAAAAAATAAAACAATTCTTCTATGACCGCCAATATAATTATGAATGTAATGACATAAAAAAAGGTGAAATTATTAGAACAATAGAACACCGCCACTCTCTTTATCCTTTGTTATCAAATAAGATTGAACAATAAATTACAGATGGTCAAGTTATATTAATGAATTAATTAATTTATGAAACATTTAATGTTAGAAATTAAAAGTTAGACCAATGATTGGTCTTGATGTCCAATAGTCCCTTCTATTATTTATGAATTGTTAAACGAATGAAAAAATATCAAATTTAAATGACAAATGTCAATTTAAAGAGTGTTAATGCGGGAAATTAAAAGTTAGACCAAGAATTGGTTTTGCTGTCCAATAGTCTCATCTATTATTTATCAATTGTTAAAGAAATGAAAAAACATCAAACTTAAATAACAAATGTCAATTTAAAGAGTGTTAATGCCACCATAAAATGCTTTAGGAAGGAAAAGATCATTATATAAGACATTTATCTATCAGCAAATCTATCTCCTCACCTTAATTAAAAGTGTTAATGCTGACCATTGCAAATTACATAATAATGAGTTATTATTAATGCCTTTTCACATAATTCTGCTTTTAATGCTGCTCATTGTGGTATTCCCAATCATAAGAATGAATGGAATTTTAAGAATGACTTACAGACTAAAATATTATGACAGCAGACATAAAGAACTTGTTAGAAACAAAAATAAAAAATAAAAAATCATATATACGTGCTAAGAAAGAAAATTTAAAACCAAGAGAAAACCATATGCTTTATGCAGAAAGCACATAATAAATACTGACAATCTTCCTCTACTCAATGAACAACACATAATGCAACAAAAAAAATATTAAAGAGAAAGAGAACTAAGATGAATTGTTAGATGACCCATTGGCATCATCATCCAATTCGAAATGAATAGCATATCAATAAACATAGTAAAGCCAAAAAGGTATCCAATTAAAACAAAAAAAAGCATTGATATACTAACCAAGAAAGTACTTCATAATTCACAGATTCATGTTTTAAAATGTTTAAAAAATTCTCTCTCCCTCTTACCTGCTACATTCATTTGTAACAAATGACCAGATAAACAAATAACTTTTACAAAAAGTTCAAATAAAAATTTTGGAAATTAATTAAATTAGTAAAATAAACTACAAATTAGTCTTTCAAGAAAAGTAAAATCAGAAACCAAACTTCAGATATATAATTTTCTTATGACTTTTCATTTTGTCAAAGAAAGTAAAGTAGTAAACTACAAATTGACCTTTCATCTATATATAATTAGTATCAAACAAAAGATATAAATTCTGATCCCATAAACAAAAAAGCAACAACTTGCACTAGCCCACTCTTAAAGAAGAATATGGTGGCAAATATTCAGTATGCTAAGCAAAAAGATCAAGCTATTAAGTTCAGATCAAAGTTCAAAATATATTCAAATGGAGATTCAACAAAGATTGGTCTAACAGATAATTATTCAATAGCATAATTAAAAATAGTTCAGTTTCTGCCCTCTACATAAAATGTACTGTAACCAAATTTATGACTTTGTCGTAGATGAAATCTCACTTTAAATTAAATCCCCACAGATAACCCAAATCAAACATGGCATGGATCTGCAAAATAAGAACATATGAGACCGATTCATTGACAAAAAAGGCAGAAGATATATTCCAGAGCAAAAATGTTAAATTGATGATGCAAAAATTTCTTCTATACTGAAGGGAATTCTTAGCTTATGTAGTAGTACTATACCGTGTGAAGTTTAGAACCTACTTCAATGAGGCTACTTTTGCTCCCTAAAAGCTCAATAAGCTTCTCAAGAACACTAAGTGCTAGTGACACGGCTTTTGCATCATGGAATCTGCAAGAGAGGAGAAATTTGGGATATAAACATCTCTGTCAGTATCACATACCAAACATATAAACCAAAATAAGTATAGATCAAATAACGTAATGACCAGAGACCAAAATGCAAATATAAAATAGTATGCTTCAAATAAATTTAGTTGGCAGAAATAGTGTATTTTGCCAGAAATAATTTAGGATTATACAATGCAGATTTGAACAAACTAAAATTTATCCATATACCATTATCATTTGATCAGAAGACAAATCAGAGATTCTCAATGTTGATAGTACTATCATTGATTCTCAAGAATAAGATCTTTAAAAGATGGATCTCAAAACACGTTTTTGGATGAATAATTAAGAAAATGTATGAGCTCTAGAAGTGAATATTACAATATATGCTTTTGGTCACCATATTTGTTATCACTGTTATAAAACAGAAATTGCACGAAAGAAAAATACCTTTAGTTCATACTTGCACTTCTGTCTCATGATTTTTAATGGCAGGGGAAGAGCAGAAAGAGAAAATAGCAAAATAGCAATTTAAAAACTAAATTTATCAAAATAAATCCCATGGAAGAGGCAGAACAGATAAGGGGGGCAAAGCAAGACCAGGTCAAGGGCACAGTGGCTATGATCCTTTCCGGCGGTGACGACGGTGAAGCGGCGGTGTATGGTAGCTAAAGGGCTCCTCCTCTCCCACGTTTTCTGCTTCGGGTCTTCCTCTCTACTTTTCTTCTTCCAATTTTTTCTCTCCCCTCTTTGCAATGACTTTCTTCTCCGGCGGTGGATTTACAGCAGTGGTGGCCTCCAGTATACTACTGCTCCAGTATTACAGTGCAAGATTGAGGAGAGCAAAAGATTGGAAAAAACTGACAACAACGAAATAATTTTAGGCTAGAAGTAAATAGTTGGACAGAATCTAAATTGGTAGCATTAGTAGATGTGTTTTGCCTTTAAAACTTAAGTTGTGCTACTCAAAAATGGTAACTTACATTATAGATTACACCCGACATCCAAAATCTTTAACTCGCCATACCTACACACCAGATAAAAAGATTAGTGGAAAATATTGAGCAGAGAAACTTCAAGTCATTTGCGGGTGGAGTGAGCCGCTGCACGACTTGGCCTTTCCTAAGCAAAGCTGTCCGATTCAAAACAGTGGGGGTTGGGTTGTCCCTGCAACATACTTTGTGCGCGTCGCCGTCGTGCTTCGCATCACCATCTCTGGCGCCGATTCCTCACCATCGATCAATCATGTGTATGAGATTGAATCGAGAGAGAAATAAATTGAGGAAAGAGAGAGAGGGAGAGAGAGAGAATTGATAAATTCGAAATTACATTTGAAGAAGAGTAAAAGTTTAAAACGCATTCAAAAAAATTTTTGGAAAAATTCCCGCTAATGAGTTTTGCTTAGTATTTGAAATTAAAGCATTTGGCTGATCAACGAAAGGCAATTCGTGTGATGTGTTAACAGTCAATTAAATGCTACCAATATCTCCTATTATGAGGAGGAAAAAAACAAAACTACCTAAGACAGCTGTCACTCTCTCAGCCATCATTTAACAGTGCTAAATAGTGTGTGAATTCACTGTGTGGCTAGTTAACCATTATATATTAATAGATTTTTAATTTTTTTTTCCGGAGCTTTTTTTAATCTATTATCAAAATTTAAATCTCTAATATTAATTTAATTCTATTAATTTTGAATGACTTTAATATCATATTATTAACATATACTATAGCTTAATAGAGTAACAAAACAAGTATGTATCTAAACATTTAATGATGGGTTTATAGTTTTTCTTAAAAAAATCAAGTACCAAAATTTTTTTAAAAAAAAATTATTATACACTTATAAACACCTAACAGAAAATAAATTGAGTCCAGCAATGCAATTTTCTGAATTTTATTTAATATTTTTCCCAAAATCTCATAAGTCTATTACAAAAAATTTTCAATAACTTATTAAATATTTTATTTTTCTTAAGAACTTATAAATTTATCACACTTTTTTTCAATTATCCTATAGCTTAGCATAATATATGAATTTTGTACACAAAATTCATGATAATGTATAAAACAAAATATGACAATATATTAAAAGTTAGTCGGAGTAAAAATAAATTTTGATGTAAGTTAATTATATAAAATAAAATATTATACTAGAGGACTGAAAGACTACTAAATGACAATAGTATCATGTTTGAAAGCTATAGATTGGAAAATATAGAGTCAAAACTTACTTTTTTAAACCTTTTTTTTATTGCATTTTGTTTTGTTATTTTGTATTCGTTACTTATTATTTAAATAAATAAATAATTTTAGATGTAATAAATATGTAATTGTTCCTACCCTGACCCAATGCTATGGCCCAGGTCTAAATACGCTAAAAGGCCCAATCCAAAGATTGGCCTTCGTTATTCACCGACCTCTTCAAAAGAGGTCGGACTCAACACAGACTTCTTTTCAAAGAAGTCGGGCTCAAGAGATAGCTGGCAGATAACACTTATTCAAATAAGTAACTGCCCTAAAATCTCTCAACCCACTTCTAGAAGCCATATCCCAACAATCCCTAGATAAAGGGACGGTTATCCACCTAAAAAGGTGGCACTACTCCAACGGTGGTTATTGGATCACCACTATAAATACCCTGACACCCCTCAGGTATCTCTAAGTCCCAATACATTCTAAACCTGCTTAACCCCATGCTGACTTAGGCATCGGAGTGTCTTTGCAGGTACCACCCCCCATTCTCTCTCACACACAAGTCGGAAGGAGGCTCCCAGACATAAACCAAGTCGGAGACCACACTCCTCCAACGCTTGGGCCTCACAAACAAGCCCAACCACCGTCCGGTTCTAGGTAAGCCCCGAAACATTGGCGCCGTTGCCGGGGACCTGGAGCTCAACCCTTGATAATGGCGAATGATCAACAAGATGGTCAGACAACCACTCGACATGAATAAGATGAAAGCATGTTAAAAAGAAGCTGGAATACAGTTTCTATGGATACCAAAAATCCCGTAAAAAACTTCTCCCAATGGACAGAGGATATCAAATAGGGATGATGATTCTACTTCTACAGTTAAATTGGATTAAAAGAGAAGAAAGCACCGTCCCAAGGCCATTGTAGAAAGCAAACCAAGACGAACTCGAAAGCCAATTGAATAAAAGAATTTTCAATTCAGAAAATTCAATTGGCAAAAGAAGTTACATGAAAAAAAACGAACTCGAAAGCCAATTGAATAAAAGAATTTTCAATTCAGAAAATTCAATTGACAAAAGAAGTTACGTGGAAAAAAACGAACTCGAAAGCCAATTGAATAAAAGAATTTTCAATTCAAAAAATTCAATTGGCAAAAGAAGTTACGTAAAAAAAAAGAGAAAAAGGGAACGTGACTAATTCCAACCTCTTCGTGAAATAGGATGGACAATGACATCTGTGCCGACTTACAATCTCGGAAAAATCCATGATACCCACTCATGAAATGGAGCAGTTGCATGTTCCAAATACACAGGTTTTATAAATAAATAAAATATCCCATATTAGTCAGTAATTGAAGAAAGAAGGGAAAACATTGTTGATAAAAACAATGAAACCTTTCTTTTCAACTTATGCCAAAAAATGCAGCATCAGTCCATTTGAATGCAACCCAATCCGGCAATGAAGTGATGAATCCAGTTTTTCTTCATTGGATTCACATATCAATTACAACAGAGCAGTGAATAACACGAAAAATTCACATGGCACATCTTTTTAATGTCGTTTGCACACCAATAAAGATGGATGTCTTCCAGGAAGAAAACTGGAATCCAATCCAAAGGAAAAAGAAAGTCGGAGTGACAAAGGCCCAATCTTCATTGGAGGGGATGATCTTTTCTCTAAAGAGGTCATGCGTACAAAGGTCCTAACAAATTTTCAATATCCCAACATGGATCCCTATGATGGATCTACTTATCCACATAACTATCTCAGCAACTTCAAAGAAGTCCACCAGGTCGGAGAAAGTTGTACAAAATTCAACCTCTTTTAGAAAGCCCATAAAGAAAAGTCCGACCTCTTTTAAAGGTCAGACTTTACAACAAGGTTGGATAAGCTGGGAGCTCATAAAGAAAATCCGACCTCTTTTAGAGAGCTCATAAAGAAAAGTCTGACCTCTTATAGAGCTCATGAAGAAAAGTCCGACCTCTTTTAAAGGTCAGACTTTACAACAAGGTCGGATAAGCTTGGAGCTCACAAAGAAAATCCGACCTCTTGCAAAGTTCATGAAGGAAAAGTCCGACCTCTTTTAAAGGTCAGACTCTACAATAAGGTCAAAAAACCTCCAGACTAATAAAGAAAAATCCGACCTCTTTTAGATCCCACGAAGAAAGTCCGACCTCTTTTAAAGGTTAGACTCTACAAGTGAGGTCTAAAACCTCATTTGCTCAGAAGAATCCGACCTCTTTTTGGAGTTTGTGAAAAATCTGACCTCTTTCGTGATCAACTCTGCAATGAGGTCGAAAATCTCGAAGATTACCAGAAAGAAATTCCAACTTCTTTTAAAGATCAGAGTCTACAATCAGGTCGAAAACCTCCAAGTTTAGAAAAAAAGTCCAACCTCTTTCCAAGCTTAAAAAGAAAAATCTGACCTCTTCTAAGGATCCAAGCTTATAAAGAAAATCTGACCTCTTATGGGGATTCAAGTCTACAAATAAAAATTCGACTTCCTTTAAGAGCTTACGAAGAAAATCCGACCTCTTTTAGAGGTCAAACTACAATGAGGTCGAAATTTCTGAATTTATAAAGGAAAATCCGACCTCTTTTAGAGCTCACAAAGAAAAGTCCGACCTCTTTTAAAGGTTCGACTTTACAACAAGGTCGGATAGACTTAGAGCTTACAAAGAAAAGTCTGACCTCTTTCTTGAGGTACGACTTCGAGAACCAGATCCCAAGCATAAATGGCCATGAGAAGGTCATACGAAGAAATTTATCAACTGACAACCTTGTCTTGATTCAAAATGACATCAGGCCAAAATCGGACGAAGAAAAGCCAACACCAAAATGAAAAGATCCCAACAAAGTCACTTAAGACTTGAAAAAAAACTACTACAACATACTTGAAAACAATCTACCTAGATTATGCCATGTCTACAACAAAAGGGATACTACATCTAGAAAGGACACCTTACTTCCTAATGCACATTTTTCTGACTTGAAGTGACGAGATCCAAAGTGGTGTAAGAAGTTATAAATGCAAATCGTGGTCCGACCTCACTAAACCACTTGTACTAAATCAAGCTGGCAAGGGGCAAACCTAAAACGAATTGCACATATAACTTAAGGACAGCGTGACCATAATCAAACATCAACACGAAGAGGATGTAAACCCGACCTCACAACAATTTGTTTAAAACAAATTGAAAAAGGATGGCGATTTATAAGAATGCCTCCTCAAGCCAAGAGATAAGGATCCGACCTTACTAGGTTGACACAACAAGTATAAAACAAGTTATCCGACCTCCCAAAAAGAGAGTCCAAAATAACTTGCAAAAGTCATATAACAACAAATAGTAAAGAATGGCATGACTGAATACTCGAGTCCGACTTCATGAAGCTCGACCTCGAGTAGGGGCACTGGCTTATTATGAGAGCCAAGTCCAAAATTATCAAAAACCAAAGACAACATTCTACAATGACGCTAGAGCACGAAAGAAGAACTCGACCTCCTTCCAAAAATCTGAAAGGAAACTCAGATAAGAAAAGAGGCTTCGAGAAATTCTACAAGGAAGTTGGTAACATTCAAGTTCAAAAGAAAAGCTTGACCTCCTTCTAGAAATTCGAGAGCAAACTCGAATAAGAAAAGAGCTTGACAAAGGATGGCTATGAGATTCGCCGCAAAAGACCTTATCTTGATAAGAAATAATATCAGGCTACTGAGTTCGGGCGAAGGAAAGCTGACAACAAAAAGGACAGGACCCTACAATATTATTGAAGTCTTAGGAAAGGGGTTACTACAAAATGTCCAACTTGAATGGAGCTGAGCTCCCAAGATCGTGACATGCTTGCAATTTGAAGAGAAATTTCCATTAGTATTTCTACGACACGCACCGACTTAAGCTCGAAAAACCGCAAAAATCTGCTGCCCGACCTACAAGGTTGGCAAGATAAAGCGACGAGGTACAAGTTCGTGTAAAGAGGTTATAAAAGACGATCATAAGAACTCAGCAATAAGATGGCAAATGACTAGTAAGTCGGAAAAGCCTCCGAGCAGAGCGAAATGTATCGCAAAAATAACCTAAGTTAAGAAAATAACTCAATGATAAGTCAAAGTGATCGTCCGAACTAAGTAATGGAAAATCTCTGCTCTAAATCCTAAAAGTCTAATGTTCCCAGTAAAGGCTCATGCCAAAACCTCACGGCTCAACAACAGATGAGTTGGCCTAGGTTATAAAGGCAAGCCTAACAAAAACCTAAAGACGAAGGATAAAACACAGTAAAATCTTGAGAAAAAGGTTCAAATAAAGGCTCAAATCCCTTTGAAATAATGTTAGCAATGCAGCAAGCAAAGAAAGTTGGTAAAACCCACCTAAAGGGACCAATATCAAGTATTGTGAAAGTTATTGAAGTCCTTTGTTAAAGGACCAGAGGTCAACCATATTTTCAAAAAACTTGTGTCAAGTCGTATCAACTTAAAACCAAAGCTTTAAAAGTGATTTGTATAAAAACAAATCATTAAAGCAAAGTATTAAAAAATGATTTGTATCAAAATCACTAAAGCAAAATCAAAACAAAAATCCTTCGACCAAATAACTCATATAGGAATGAGTTAAAAAGGAAAGAAAGGATTGTAAATGTTTTTGAACAAAATCAAAACGTAAAAACTATCCTAAAAAACAACTTGTGTAAAACAAGTTGTATCATACACAAGGATGACAATCTTGTAAAAACTAAAAAGGGGAGGAAATAAGCATATAATTCCTTCACCTAAGGTGCCAATTTATGCTCGACAAAGCGCAAAAATCACGAGCTGACCTTTTCAATGGTCGCTCGGATAAATCGACGAGGTTCAAATTGGTGTCTAATGGTTATAATACGGCTTGATGATTTAAAACAACTCAAGCTCATGAGTTGAACAAAATCAAGTAAAAATAACCATATGATCTAAGCAATTTGTATTAAAATAAATTGCGCAAAACAACTTGATATATAACGAGTTGTGCTTCGAAAAAGTGACTTGTATAAAAAACAAGTCATCTATAAAAAACTTGGAATGAACGAGTTGAACAAATCATTGAAAGGCTTCATTCGATAATCCAATCTGCTTGATTGCTCGAGTTCGACTTTATAAAACTCAACCTCGAGCAGGGGCACAATGGATAAAACAACGAAGTCTGATGGCTACAAAGATGATCTGATATTTTAAAAGGACTCAAAGTAAAACAAGTTGTACTTAAAACAAGTTGTGGAGTCCTAAAGACAGCTCGAATTTAAACAAGTTGTATGTAATCAGATTAAGAAATAGCCACGTTTTAATTAAACGATTTGAAATAAAGCAAATCGTAAAACCTTAAAACTACTCGTATCAAACGAGCTAGACGAGGTTATACTAAAAAATAATTACAAGTCTCAAAACAAGCGATTTGTATTAAAATAAGTCATGCATCCTCAAAACAACTCGAACTGAACGAGTTGTACAAAATTAGGATAAGAAATATTTTCTAGTTAAGCACGATGTGCTAAAACCATTCATACAAAGCCTACAAGCCTTAAATAACTCGGAAAGAACGAGTTGTACCAATCAGTCTTAGAAAAAAGACTTGGCCAAAAACAAGTCGTTTAAAGAGGGAAAAGTATTTATAGCACGCCAGGGGCATAAGGGTAAATTGACGCGATCATTAAAGAAACGCGCTGTTACCAATGTAACTGTTCCCACGTGTAAATGCGAAAACCCCAACGGACGCGACGTTTGATTAGACTTGGCGATTAAGAAATTTAAAATCACGTCGGCTACAGACCCAAGTTCAATACTCGAATCCAACTCATAAGCAAAAGAGATTGGACTCGAGTAGGGGCACTGTTCCTACCCTGACCCAACGCTATGGCCCAGGTCCAAATACGCTAAAAGGCCCAATCCAAAGATTGGCCTTCGTTATTCACTGACCTCTTCAAAAGAGGTCGGACTCAACACATACTTCTTCCCAAAGAAGTCAGGCTTAAGAGATAGCTAGCAGATAACACTTATTCAAATAAGTAACTGCCCCTAAAATCTCTCAACCCACTTCTAGAAGCCATATCCCAACAATCCCTAGATAAAGGGACGGTTATCCACCTAAAAAGGTGGCACTACTCCAATGGTGGTTATTGGATCACTATTATAAATACCCTGACACCCCTCAGGTATCTCTAAGTCCCAATACATTCTAAACCTGCTTAACCCCATGCTGACTTAGGCATCGAAGTGTCTTTGCAGGTACCACCCCCCATTCTCTCTCACACACAAGTCGAAAGGAGGCTCCCAGACGTAAACCAAGTCGGAGACCACACTCCTCCAACGCTTGGGCCTCACAAACAAGCCCAACCACCGTCCAGTTCTAGGTAAGCTCCGGAATAGTAATTATAGATGTTATATATATATAATTATAAATGTTAAATTAAATAACGTAACTGTGTTATTGTTTTCTTAGTATTATTTTTTTATTATTATTCCCTAGTATTACTCTAACCATATTAGTAGGAATAACAAAAGAAAATTAATGTATTCAAAATAATTTTACATTGTTATTCACACTTTTTACTTGCATAACCAGTTTTCAATTGATAATAGAAGAATTTGTCTTTATAAAGTTTGAGGAATTATTTTATGGGAAGTGAATATTGTTACTTCACTTCTTCAAAATTGACAGCACTAGTTTTATTTGCAAAATTTTGCAATCTATAATGAAATACTTATTAAATTTAGAATGATATTATTAAAAGGGAATAGTAATATCTATTCCATATTTTACATAATAATGTGTATATTTAAAGCTGTTCTTTTTAATAAAGGAGACCAAGTATGTTTTATATACTGTTATGGAGCTATGACGTATTTTTGATGGATATGGAGATAAATTTAGAGATTCAATTTTATTTGGGATACAAAACTTAGAGTTTGATTTATAGCATGGTGAAGGTGATGAATAAATTGAAGGCTTAGTTTTGTCTAAAATATAAAATTTAGAATTTAATTTGCATATTTAAAAAATTTTTAATACTAAAATATTCTTAATGTTAAATTTATATGTATAAAAAAATTTTAAATAAAAAACTCAAATCTAATTTTTAGATTTGCATGTTTAAAAAAAATTTTAAAAATTAATACATTCAACCCTTAAATTTGTATTCACTATATAAAAAAAAAAAATCAAATCTTCACATTATTTAAAATACCATTAGAAACCCAACACCAAAATTAGAAAGCGTATATTTAAAGGGTCAAGTTAAAAGATAATTCGAAAGAGAGATGATCAAATTGAGTTTCTAATGTTAGTGATGATGGTTGTTATTTCGTTCTACGTTTTATTAATTTGTATAAAATTCAAAAAAGAAAAAAAAATGAGTGTAACTAAAGAATATAGTAAGAGGAGAAGTGACCAAATAGAGCTTTTAGTCAAAGAAGAAAAAGAAAAAAGCGGCTTAATGGTTGTGATGATAGCGAGAGTGGCCAGCGCCACCGAGGCAAATGAATCGTTCTTAAAAAATTGTATCCTCCCGCGAAAAAGGAGCTCCCGTGAAATACAATATTGCAACTCAGAACTGTAAAGCCAACTCTCCCTCGTGATTCTTTTCATCTCCATACCTTATTCTTTCTTTCTTTCTTTCGTTCCCAGCGTCACTCACTTACAGTTACAGTTCCTCATTCCGTTTCTCTTTGATCTTTGCAAACACACACACACACAATGGTGAAGGATATGGAGTACTACAATATTCTCGGAGTCTCTTCTTCTGCCTCTGAAGACCAAATTCGCAAGGCTTATTACCTCAAGGTTAATTTCTTTATAATTTTACCATTTCTTTTTTCGCAATTTTGACGTTGTTCTCTCCTGTTTTTTGTGGTTTATTGGAATCGTGATTATTGCTATTATTCACCTGTTATGATCGGTGAATTTTGCGGTTGTTTTACTGTGATAAGCAGGCAATGCAGGTTCATCCCGATAAAAACCCAAACGATCCTCGTGCAGCTGAAAAATTTCAGGTTTTGCTTGAGCTTGTTCAGATTACTGAATAACAATTAATTATGCTAATTTTAGATAAGAACGAACGCACTTTGTGGTGGTTTTGCAGGTTTTGGGTGAAGCATACCAGGTTTTGAGTGATCCGGTACAGAGGAATGCGTATGATCAGAATGGGAAGCATTCTGTGTCTAGGTACGCATGAATATGATGATGATGATGATGTGTTTCAACTTAATATCATTTTATGCCAAAGCAATTTATGTAGTTTGATAAGTGATAACAATCAGGATTTGATTGAATTGAATCTGAAAGCCTTCCCTTCCCTTAGGCTCAGGCTTAGTCTTGTTTGTTGATGATTGTAACCTAAGTTAATTACTCAAGCGGGGATGAAGAATGTAACCAGAAACCAGTATAGTCCATTCTTGAAGCAATGATCAGTACTGTACCTACATGTATAGTCCAAAATAGTTATCTCCCGAGAAATTGAAGATGGTTTTTCTTTTTTATTATTATTATTTAATGATTAATTGGTTCCTTGACAGAGAAACAATGCTTGACCCCATGGCTGTGTTTGCACTGCTCTTCGGAAGTGAATTGTTCGAGGACTATGTAGGGCATCTAGCTGTGGCAACGATGGCTTCTTCTGAACTATCCGAAGAAAGCAATGACCTTGATAAAATGAATGAAAAGTTAAAGGCAAGTAGGTTTTGCCAAAAGAAACTAAAAGCTCAGACCATATAGTTAACGATGTAATTTTACAGTTGCTGTTCTTTCTTTAGACTGGTAGAACTAGATGTATAACTAGGAAAGTTCCTACTCCTACTTCCATTTATTATGATGAAAATTCAATCAGGGTAGTTTGTTTAATATAAGATAATCATTTTTCTTAACACAAAACTCAAAGTTCATTCCTGAATCCTTATATTGCTGATAATATGAATAATATTACTGTTTCAAAACACTCAATTAAAGTGACAGCTTAGGCCATACTGTCATAGTTTAGGTTGTAAGCTTATTGTTCCTGTTCATTCTTTATGTTGATGGAAAAGATGTATAACTAGCAAAGTTCCTATTGCTCACTTAAAATTATTATGAATATCCCATCAGGGTAATTTACCTATTATAATTTTTTTTTCTTACTCCAGGTAATTCCCAATTTTCTTGATGATTTAACTTCGTTTCTCAAAAACAGTCAAGTTAAAAAGACAGTACCTTATATATCAAGCCTGCAATGCACCATTTGAAGTTTCTAATAGTTATCTTAGCTGAGAGGTGTTCAGGTTCACAGCTATAAAATATCAGTTCATTTTAACTGGAACTATGATGCTGGATAGTGGGTTCTATTAAGATCTAAGCGACTTCTATTTTAATTTTTTTCTTTTACTAGGAAATTTAGATACCTGTAATTTTCTTTCTGTTATAGCACTTTCTTATGACATTTTCCTAACCATACCATTTCACTCCATACCTGGGATCATTTTCTTTCTGTTGTATTGATAATGCATTCTTTCCTTGGGCGGGAAAAAATCACAGTGCCAGAGATGAGATCAGATTGAGAGTTAGCTCAGCTTTAGTAAAAGGAAAATATTATCCCCTTATTTTATTTTACTTTGTCTTCAATTGTGTACTCTGTCTCAATAAATTGTAGGCTGTCCAAAGAGAAAGGGAGGAAAAATTGGCAAGGTTTTTGAAAGATTTCCTTGGTCAATATGTTCATGGTGACCAAAAGGGATTCTTACATCAAGCAGAATCTGAAGCAAGACGGCTTTCTCGTGCAGGTTAGTTAAACATCCATCCAACTTATTTTCTTCTTATTATTTCCTTTTGAACTGAGCACATGATGCAATTGCTAGTAATGAAATGCTGCAGATTATTTAGTGCCTCGTACAGAGAAAAATCCACAAACTCTAACCATGAATTAACACTTCTCTGATTGAAAAGTTGATTATGAAATTATCAACTTAGATGCTACATATTTGATGTTTCACATGATGTCTTGTAAATGATGAGCTTCATCATGATTCATAAGTGCACAACCACTATATCACGACGCAAAAATTGAATTTGTTACATGTCATTGTATCAATGGTACTACCAATTAATTTTCACTCTCCGTCATCTCTGAATGCCAATGCAGCCTTTGGAGTTGATATGTTACACACCATAGGGTATATATACTCAAGACAGGCAGCACAAGAACTAGGGAAGAAAGCCATTTATCTTGGAGTGCCATTTTTGGCTGAGTGGGCTCGCAACAAAGGACATTTCTGGAAATCACAGCTTACGGCTGCTAAAGGTATAACAATTCCAATGTTAACCACCCCCCACCCGCAAAAATTTTCTGTTTGCTAGTTATTCAAACTTAAATGTCTGATTTTATTGAGCACGTACAAATTAGGTGCTTATCAGTTGCTACAGTTTCAAGAAGACATCTACAAGCAACGTAAAACGGATGGTAGTGGCCCAGAAAATGATATTGACTCTCATATTAATAAGGATACATGGATGAATTCTTTGTGGAAGTTAAATGTGGTGGACATAGAAGTAACTCTTGCACATGTGTGCCAAATGGTAGGTTCTTAAATTCTTTTACTTCAAATTATTTTGTGTTTGTGTTCGTGCAATCTGGTATATTTAGTTACTGTAGTATGGATCAATAATCCATATAAAAATAAAGCTATTCTATGTAAAGATAACTTCTATTTCCATATGGTAATCTAAGAGCGACAATGAACTTAAGATATGACTTCTTTTGGAAGAGCTGGAAGATATCACTTGCTAGCAGAATTCAGGAACTGAAAGGGATAGCAGATTCATATTCATACTAATATATTCTTGCAGGTGCTGAGGGAACAAAATGTTAAGAAAGAGGAACTTAAAGTTCGGGCAAATGCTCTTAAAATTCTTGGGAAGATATTTCAGGTGCCCATCTTAAGTTACTTATCAAGTATTCTATCTTTCAACTTTTAAAGAATACAAACATAAGGATTGTTCTCTCTAATAGTTCTTGTTTACTCATGTGAGCCTCGTCTAGGGATGACAATATTACCCGGACTCGCGAGACCCATCCCGTCTCTGTCCAATTGGGACAGGTAATATCTCGACCCGATGCGAGACGGGTTTTTGGGCGGGAACAGGTCTTGGGCAGGGCGGGAAGGGTCAAGTTTAGGTATTACCCAAGTTTAGGTATTACCCGCCCTGATATGTATATAATATATATAAAATAATTAGTAAAATATTAATAATATTGTATCATTCTTATGTTTTTATTTTAATTTATATTATGTATGTGATAATGGTTATATAATTTTTTTTAAAAATTTAATTTTATTTGTTGAATTTTAATAATTTTAGATGCGGATAGAATATCCGCAGAGGTCGATTAGGGTTCAATTTTATTACCTACGAGTAGAAGTGGAATGGGTCTATACATATTATTGTAGAGTAGGGACAGAATTTAATAGGACAAAAAGCCGCTGCTTACCCGCCCATTGCCATCCCTAGCCTCATCACCATGATCCCATTTTCAGATGCTATAAAGCAATATGCGTGTGAAAACTTGTCATGGGTAAACTTTCATCAGTGACTAGATTCTTTTGTATATCTCATACTAGACACCACTTTCCTAATCAATGGTAAACATATATGATCATGTTATGTGAAAACTTCACTTGATCCATTTCTTTGATTTTTTTTTTCACATTTCTTTGATTTTATCTATGATTACTTTGTAGCTTAAAACATAATCAAGTCACAATGATGATGAACTGCTATGTCTTCTAATAATGGATATAATATGATCAGGAAAAGAATCCAAAAGTAGAAGAGACATTGAAGAAGAAAATCGCTATAGATTCTGACGACGAAGGAAGCAGTTCTGATTCTTCAGAAGATGAATCACATAGAGCTCTTTCCTATCGAACTCCATTTTTTACTCAGGCATGTTCAAAACAATTTAAAGCCAACTCATGCCCATGCAAACTACTGCAAGATATGTGCATATTAATTCTCATTTTGCTTCTGCAGGGTATTGGCAGGCTATTCAAATGCCTTTGTAATCCAGCATTTGATGTGGACGATGAAGAGTAGTTTACAAAAGTAAATGATCTGCAAAAACGTAAGGAGTATGAAACAAAGATTCATCCCTTCTCAACATTCTATTGGTGAGAGTGAGACGATATACTAATAACATGGCTTTGTAGTACGCTGGTAGTGCTGGAACATAGTTTTGTGAAGAAAATGGTGCAAACCAGGGAGAATCATGTTTGTTGCTGCTTGTAATTACCACTGTTACCATTTTACCAACTTACATTTGGCATGTCACTTTTAGGCTATATATACTCGATGTTGCCTGTTGTAATTACCACCGGTAATCTCACGATTCATATTGTTCCTACTTACTTTTGTATTCTGAGTGAAAATCTATTTGCCTACAAACCTTAGACATCATACTTCAAACACCTACTTTGTATTTCTTTTCTTGTTTTATATTTTTATTGTTTCGGAAACTTAAAATTAAAAGCTTCAAGTATGAAAAATTATAAATTGAAATAAAAAAAAATAGGAACCTTGCGCGATGTCAAACTTAAGTGCTCATATCAATACTCATTTTCTAATATCCCATTTCTTTATTAAGCCAAGTCTCTAGTGGCTATGACTATGGTAACTAGTGGTGGCTAAGGTTACACTTTTAAGTTAAAAGTGTAACCTTTCACAAAGAAAAGCGTCACCTAATGGAAAAAAGTAAATTAGAAGATTTAAGAGAAGAAATAATCAAAATTAATAGATCAAAAATTAATGATTTTAACTAATGTCAACTGTAATGACACCGAATTTTTAAAATCAATACAAAATGATTTTTCTCAAAATCTTTATTTTACTATAAGTTTTATTGAAGGACTTCAAAAACCTGAAAAAACTTATTTTTCACACGGAATTTCTAAAAAATGTTACCATGGAAATGATTCCCCACATCTATATCATACTTTTAACCCACAATTAAATTCTATAGTAGATATGCTTGAAGAAATATTAACATCCATAAAATTTCAAAGAAATAAGGAAAAAGAGAATCCCAAGGAAGAAAAATTTCAAAACATAATTAACATAACAGATTTAAAAGTCAAACCACCACTAAAATTATGAATATTGAAGAAAAATTAGAAGAAGTTACAATACTTTTTAAACAATTAAAAATGGCTCAAGAAAATAATATGATGGAACAAGGATTTCAAATAGAAGAAGAATTAGTAAATTCTAAAAATATAGAAAATGAAGAACACATCCTAGATTATTCAAGTGACGAAGAA
>NC_029772.3:29858330-29887338 GCF_000817695.3 Arachis duranensis | reverse complement strand
ATTGAGAAAATTAAGGATCAACAAAAAAGATCTAAAATTGGATGGATTCATATTAGTACTATACAAGTCTTAATCAAATCTACATATATGAAAGGAATTAATTCACCAATAAGCTTAGCAATCTGTGACAAAAGAATTATTGATGACCCAATAGATCAAATAATTGGAATTGTTCATGGAAACTTGGCAAACGTAAATGTTAAATTCAATGCCCATCTTGGATATGCTATACCTTTATCAACTGAAAATCTTGGAAGATCTATAAGTTTGGCTTATAAATTTCACAGAAAAAATCTAATGGAACAAGACGATGAACCATTTTCAATTACATATGCAATAAATTATGCTTTAACAAATAGCCATCATAGTATAATATTTAAAAATAGAGAAAGAATTTATGTCGATGAATTATTTCAGAAAATTGTAAAAACAGAAATACCAAAATATAAAGCTATTGAAAACCCAATCTTATTACTAAAGGAACCATCAGGAAAATTAGTTTTATCGAATTTTCAAATAAGAGAATCTAAAATTAATAGCCCTTTAAGTTTATCTAAGTTAAAGATTAAAGAAGAAAATTCTGAAATAAAAGAATTAACAAAAAGGTCGAAAAATTAAATGAAACCCTAAACACTAAGTTATGACAATAAATAAAGAGAAAATATATGTAACCTATCAAGACAAGAAACAAGAGCTCTTTGAAATAAAAAAATCGGTTTAATTATTTACAGTTTTCTGAAATAAATCAAAGAGCATTTGAAGCTCTAAAAATAATCTATGACAAATTGAAAGGAGAAGTTGAAGTGTTAGAAAAATTAATAGAATCTCTAGAAAATAGTGATGAATCGATGATAGAGTTTGCAGAAATTTTAAAATAAATAATGAAGCATAAAAAGATTGAAAAATCAGAAAATAAAATAAAAAGAAAAAGGGCGAAAAATTAAAAAGTAAAATAAAGGAATATAAAAGAGAATTAAATAATCTTCAATTCGAAATTAATGACCTTATAATAAAAAGGATAGAAATAAGAACAAATAGAAACAAGTTGGAGCTAAACTTAAAAAATTTATAAATGCCTGGAACACCATATTATGATTTAAAAGAATTAAAGCTGTTAAAAGAAAAAATGGAGAATGAAATTGAAAAATTAAACAGATATTTAGAAACAGGAGAAAGTGAAGAAATAAAAGAAGTTATTAAGAATTTGAGAAATTATATTAAAGAAAAAGACAAACAGATAAAAGATTTTATATACAATAATTCATGCAAAAAAGAATATTATAAACTAAAACAAGATTGAAAAATTATGGTCAATACTTTTTATAAAGCACCTATACAAATAGAAATTTCGAAAAAGAAATTAAAAGAAAAATCCAAATAAAAAATTTTGGTATCAGAGCCAAGTTAACGATTAAGGGTAATACTTTCTCTTTAAGCAACACTTTTAGTGATACACTTTCAATTACCAAATGTCCATAAATAATTGGTAAACTTTTTTGTAGTCACCATAGATACAATAAGATGATAGGTACCATAGAAGACACCTCTTTATTATCGTTCCACACTTGGTGCATTCATTTGTGCTAAACTTGAAAGGCGAGTTGTTTGGTGGCCAAGATTCCAGTAGCTAACGATGGCTAGAAGTTAACTTGTGAGTGATTTAGTGACATGTGGCAGTGAAAATTCCAAGAGGAGGAGTAAAAGAAAAATCGTAAACATGTGATTAAGGCTATGCAAAGGACAATAATATATTTAAAAAATAACTAAAAAATATCCACATGATAATTGCGATATTCATAATTAATAATAGCAAGGTCATTTTAGCCTATTACGTAATATATATTTTTAAAAACAAATAAAATTGCAATATTCATAATTAATAGCAAGGTCATTTTAGCCTATTACGTAATATATATTTTAAAAAACAAATAAAACTAAACGTCTAAAGGGGATAAAGTGATTCATGTGACAATTGTGATATTCAAATTTAATTAAGCAACATATTTATGCAAGATTTTTTTATTTAAATTAATTAAATATAATAATTATATAAATTTGTAAAATGTAGAGTATGCACTTTTATTTGTAATTGCTCATATTTCGAGTACAGTAGGATAAATTAAGTTACACAAGCATCTTGGATACACTGTGTCCTATATGTCAAAGAACCACACTCATCACATTTTCGAGTGTTACCGGGATACGAATAAAGTTAGGTAACCAGATATTGTGTACTCGAAATACGTACATTGCAGAAAAATCAGACACAGTGCCAGAAATACATGGAAACGTGATAAAAGGAGTGTAGCCGAGATCTGTTTGTTTCATTTGGCATTTTTTGAGTTTTTAAAAATTTCACAACATTCATTGGTAGATGAAGGGATTACATCCGATCGTACAATATTAACAATCTGAATGCAACCTGGTATGTAGCGGAGGCACTGGATTTTGAGGTAAGTTTTTATGTCTATTATTTTTAATATTTAATTATATAATATATTTTGATTTATTTAATTTTTAATTAATACGACCCTTATATGTTAATTAGATATTTAGTGTTTACTTGGATGAGACTTATTGAAAGAGTAGAACATTAAAATTTAATTAGATATTTATGAAATAATTTTTATCTGTCGTATTAGTTTATATATATGACATATATTTTATCTGTCATGTTAGTTTATTATAAAATAATTATATTTTGTATTTATATTTTTAATTAAATAATATACTATTTTATAAATTAAATCAGTTAATAATTCATGTTTAAATTTAATTAATTGATATTATACTATGGGATAAGTACTTTTTTCGTCCCTAAAGTTTGAGGTCAAAATTAAAATCATCCCCGACTTTTTTTTCTTATTAAAATCACCCCTAACATTACAAAACGTTATAAAATCGTCATTTTCTACTTCAATTATATTTTTTTGACCAAATTACCCTTCATTATTAATAAAAATAATATTAAAAAAAGAGCAAAATCCTACCCCACTCACTCCCCAGCATCTCAGCATCTCTTCGGTCTCTCCCCCCACCCTCCCCCAATCCCCTTCTTTCTACTCTTCACCATCACCCTCTTCTTCTCACCTTCGCCACGGCAATTACCACTGCCGGAGGACACCCACCCCTCCTCTCCTTCCTCTTCTCACTCTTCCCCAATCCCCTTCCAGCTTCTCATTCTTTCCTCCTCCCCTTCCTCTTCTCACTCTTCCCCAATCCCCTTTCAGCTTCTAACTTTTCTTCATTCTACCATGCAGTTAGAGCATAACAAAAGGTAGAAGCAAGAAATTAAATTAACAACAACATAGCCATCACCTCTTCCCCTTCGCACTTTCTCACTCTCCCTTTTCTCACCACCATCACTACTGCCACCATAGCCAAATCATCATCATGCAATTACTATAATCAGAAGCAATTACTAATTTACTATAATCAGAATCAGTATCACCAATAATAAATTAACAACAACAATTGTGAAGGGTGAATCAACAATGGTGAAGCAACAACTAAAGCAAAAATAGAAGCAGAAGTAGAAGCAGAAGGCAGAAAGCAAAAGCAGAAAAGCAGAAGCAACAATAGGGCTCGATGGCGACGGGACCTCACTCCAGCGGCAGCACGGGACAGGGCTCGATTTCTTCCTTGGGAGGTGCCAAACCCGCGGATAACCATCACTGATGACGATGTGAGGAGCAGAGCCGCCGTCGGTAATTTTGCAGCGCGGAAGGGAGAAGTGTGTGACTAATCCACCACCACTCCGGGTATGTTTAAGTTCTTCAAGAGAAGATATTTTCAATGAATTCTAACTAAGCCTCTCGCGGGTTCTCTCAAGTGAGATTCTTTCCTTCTCTAATTTCTTGTTAAGTGATTCGAAAAATGTTCAAACATCAGCAAGATCATTAGTAGTTCTTGTTAGGTTCAACTTGGCCTGCTTCAATTCCATTAGTATCCTCCTTAAATACTTATATCTGAAATAGTTTTCGCAGATGTGGTATGAATATCTGCTTTTTATATTCAACTTATTTCTTAAACATGCTCATCATCGTCAAGATTAAATGCTTTTAATTAGTTCTAAAATGATACAATAATGAATTATTTTGGCAGATTCAATGACCAATTTGAGATATTTGATCTTTCAAGACTATTTTGATTATTAATACTATTTGTTAAGAATATAGTCAAGTGAAGAATTCAATGGCATAACACCCCTTTTCCATATACTGTTGTTCTTAGGTGATGACCATACTTGCAGATTTCATGCTGATTTATCTTCCTGCACCTACTGTGTCTCTTAGATCGCCGTTTACAATCAATGCAGGCCCTATTGCTAAGTTCTTCCACAACTGGCCAGATAATGCATTCCAGGCCTCTATAAAATCTTGTAGATTATTAATTGATATTGATTACTTTTGCAATTATTACTATTATTTTGATTTTCCTACTAAGTGTTTGTATTGTTCTTACTTTCTTTCCCAGGTTGCTCTCTCTGGGATATTGACGTTAAGATTTTTGCTAGTAAAGAATTTTATAAAAATAGTCGCGTTGTAGATATAGATTCTAAACCAACAGAAATCCCTTCGTACAAATGTTTGGTTGTCACAAGTAACAAACCCTTTAAAATTGATAACCAAGTATTAAACCTCGGGTCGTCTTCTCAAGGAATTGTAGGGAGGTATGTTCTTATTATTGGTTATGGAAAAACAGTGTTTGGGGTTGAAAAAGGTTTTAAGCAAGAGAAAGAGATTATAGAATTGATAAATTGATAGCTAATAAAACCTTTGGCAAGGTATTAGAACTGAAAGTCCTATCCTTATCAATTGTGATGAGAATTGGATTTTAATCCCACTTAGTTAACCTTTACTAAAGCAAAGGAAAGTCAAGTAAAACAATCAGTTTGATCCTCAAGTCCTAGTCAATCCCTATGGGAAGACTGGCTTTAGAGCGATCTGCCCATTTCAACCACTGCTTTATTTGATAATTCAAGAGTTACCAATTATTTAACCCAAGGCAAAAGAAAAAATTCTAAATTAAATTGAAGACATCATAAATAGAATAAAGCAATCATAAATCTGAAAATACCTCAAATTATATTAAATAGAAATATCAAATGTAACATGGAAAAGTTCATAGACAAATAAAAGAGAAAATAAATAAATAAGAAAATTGAACCTGTGATCGAGAGTCACTCCTAAAACTAAGAGAAGTCCTAAATCCTATCCTAAGAGAGAGGAGAGAGTCTCTCTCTCTAAAAACTACATCTAAAATAATAAAAAGTGAATTATGAATAGCATGATTATGAATGGATGCATTCCCCCACTTTATAGCCTCTAATCTGTGTTCTCTGGGTCGAAAACTGGGTCAGAAATAGCCCAGAAGTCACTTCCAGCGCTTTCTGGTCCGTACAGGTCGCGGCCAAGTGACGCGGAGGTGTCGCCCACGCGGCCGCGCGGATTAAAGTTCGCAGATGCGACACGTCCGTGTGGATCACGCGTTCGCGTCACCTAGCGTCAAGGCAACTATGACATATTATATATCAAATCGAAACCCCGGACGTTAGTTTTCCAACGCAACTGAAACCGCATCGTTTGGACCTCTGTAGCTAAAGTTATAGCCGTTTGAGTGCGAAGAGGTCAGGCTGGACAGCTTAACGACTTCTTCAACTTCTTGTATTCCTTCCACTTTTGCATGCTTCCTTTCCATCCTCCAAGCCATTTCTGTCCATCCTCCAAGCCATTCCTGCCCTATAATATCTGAAAACACTTAACACGCATATCAAGGCATCTAATGGTAATAGAGAGGATTAATAATAAGCAAATATAAGATCAAAGAAGCATGTTTTCAATCATAGCACAAAATCAGGAAGGAAAATGTAAAACATGCGAATTGTATGAATAAGTGAGTAAAGAGTTGATAAAAACCACTCAATTGAGCATAAGATAAACCATAAAATAGTGGTTTATCAACCTCCCACACTTAAACAATAGCATGTCCTCATGCTAAGCTCAAGAGAAGCTATTAAGATGAAGAGGAATGGTAGAAAGTATGAAATGCAATCCTATCTATATGAATGCAACTAAATGTGAAATGCTTCTACCTACTTGGTTAAAAATAAATAAGTTCTTCAAGACAAACATAAATCAGATTTCACTAATTCAAATTATACAATAAAAGACAAGTAAACTTGTAAGAAGATAGCTCATGAAAGCAGGGAACATAGAATTAAGCACTGAACCCTTACTTGTAGTGTATATCACTTTAATCTCTCTAGTGTATAGGGTAAATCACTCTAATCTTCCATAGTCATGCTTTCTAAACCTTGTTCTTCATCTAACCAATCAACAAATATTTAGCATACCAATGCAAACATCATGAGGTCTTTTTAGGGTTGTAATGGGGCTGAAGTAAAGGTAAGGATATATGTATAGCCAAGTGAGCTTTATTAAAGGTAAGGATATATGTATGGCCAAGTGAGCTTTATAAATTGAATCTTTGAGTAGTTTAAGATCTCACCTAACATATACATATTCTATAAAAATTTTAAAATTATACTTAGCCTCCCATAATTCCCACTTTTGTATGATTCTCATACTCATGTACCAAATTATTGATATTTCTTTACTTTTATCACATGTGCATTGATCTTTCAACTTGACATTGGGGTAATTCTGTCCCCTTATTTGTTTGCTTATTTATTGAAATTTTTTTTTGAATCATAAAAGCAAACATAACTTATCAATGCACATGGATTTTCCATTATTTTTCTATTTTGGTTTTTCATGAGTAGGTTTCCAAATTCCCAATATTCAAATAAATTAGAAACATGATACATTCCCTTATTAACCCATGTTCCCACAGTTTCCCCACACTTAATTGTTACACAATCCCTATCTTAAGCTAACCAAAGATTCAATTGGGATATTTAATTATTTTTTTGCTTTAAGGCTAGTGATGTGGTAAAATACAGAACAAATGGGGATTAAAAAGCTCAAGGGGGCTAACAAGGGTGATGTAAAAGGTAGGCTAATTTGGAAATGGTGAGCTAGAATCAAACAATGGCCTCAATCATATGCAAGCATGTAAATATACTAAATAATGGACATATAAAATGGAACAAAGCAAAGATTTGTAATCATAGAGAAGAAAACACACAAGAATAAAATATTATGGTTAAATAATATAACCATACAATTAAGCTCAAATCTCACAGGTTGTGTGTTCTTTAGCTTAAAAACCATGTTCCAAAAACAACTTTCAACAAGTTTTAACACAAAAAATTTTCAATTTAAATTAGTGAAAAATTTCAAAGATAGGGTTTTAAAAGAGTTTTATTACTTTAACCAAGTGGTAAAATATGCACAAAAAAAAAAAATAATAAACATGCAATCAAACATGCAAATGAAACAATGAAAAACAAAAATTGGTGTTGAGAAGGGACTAACTAACCCGTGGAGATCGGTATCGACCTCCCCACACTTAAAGATTGCACCGTCCTCGGTGCATGCTGAGATGTGCAGGTGGATGGGGGTTGTAGTACCTTAGCTAGTGCTCTCTTGTGTTCCTTTCCTTGCCGGTGGTTTGGGAGTAGCTTTCTCTCTTTACCCTTCTTGGTGGCCATCCTGAAAGGGGAAAAAAGAAAAGTAGCAAGTAAAGCTAGGGGATCCAGCAAGGAAGAGAGCGGGAAAGGTGGTAATCAATGCACAGTAAAGAAGAATGATGTTAACACATGGTCATGACTACATGTGAAAAGTCATCAATGGAAATATAGTAAGTGCATGTGAGGACAGTTAAATGCAAGATGTTTATTGGCATGCTGGCAAAGGCATGAGTAGCATAGATCAAGCATTCAATGTCCAAGTTAGATTACCAAGTCTTTCAAACTAACAATCATATTTGTAATAACAATTATATTTAATTAATGAAATATAAAAAGGGTTTTGTGAAAAGCAAGCATTTATAGTAATAGATTAAAAGAAATCTTAAAAATAGTGCACAATGCCATACGGGCGTTTTCACAAACACATGGCATGCATGGTAAATAAGCTATTTGAAAGTATTAAATTGAACATGCAAGCAACCCTTTAAAAAGTAATATATAATTGTCAAATAATCCACAAAAATATAGAAAAAGAATGACCCAAATAAAATTTCAACACCAATGAAAATAATGCAATGAATGAAAGTATGCAATTAAGTAAAAGGAAGTGAAAGATAAGAAGAATGAGAAGGGAAAGAAGGGAAGAAGAAGTAAGTAAGAAAGGAGGGAGGAAAAATTAGGATTGGGGAAGAAAAGATAAGATATTTGGCAAATTAGGATAAGCTGTGCGGCGCAAGCGACGCGGACGCGTGGGTCACGCGGTCGCGTGACTTGCGCTTTAAGTTAATCGACGCGGTCGCGTGACGCAATTCATGCTACTGGCGCGAGGGCAGCCTCGCGCTCGCACAAATCTCTGTTCAAATTATTATTAGTGCCAAATTTTAAGTGACACGATCGCATGGGGCATGCGATCGCGTGAGTGGGCTTTAGAAGAATGTGACGTGGCCGCGTGGGTCACGCGGTCGCGTGGGTGGCCATTTTTGAAAGGCGACGCGACCGCGTAAGGCACGCGTTCGCGTGGGATGGCTTGGGCTTTTAGCACGAGTCCAGCCCAATTCCAGCACAACTTTTGGCCATGCACCTTTTTCACATCGATATTTATGGCATGCAGCCGCGTGGGGGAGGCGGTCGCGTGGGAGGCCAAAGTTCCACATGACGCGGTCGCGTGAGCGATGCGGTCGCGTGGGATCAAATTATGCTAAAGGTGCTCCTCCAGCCACACTTTCATGTGACTCTCTGTTTAATTCTTTTTTTCCCCACGCACTAGTGACGCGGACGCGTCAGCGACGCTGCCGCGTCGCGTGCGTGTTTTTTAATTTTTTTTAATGCAATATGCAGTGCTTAATGTGAATGCTATGCATGATTCCAGGTTCAATAAAATAAAATAAATAAAAAAAACAAACAAAACTAAATAAAATTAAAATTGCAAAATGAACGATCATACCATGGTGGGGTGTCTCCCACCTAGCACTTTTAGTTATAGTCCTTAAGTTGGACATTTGATGAGCTTCCTGCTAGGGTAGCTTGTGCTTGTATTGATCCAGGAATCCCCACCAATGTTTGTACTTCCAATAGCCTCCGGGATCCCAAACTAGGCGCAAAAAGCCTTCAAGCAAGTTAAAGCAAGTGACAAGGCCCTAAGAGTGATGATTGGTAGAATGGATTTGGGGTCCCAGACCTTGCCTTTGCACCCGTCTTTTGGTTGAGCAATATTGTTCCATCCGGGTGGCAAGCAGTCTGAATTCTCACGTAAGCGGCCAAACAACTTCCTAGACCCATTCAGTTGAGCTTTACACCAACCTTTGCGTTTAAACTTTGAGCTTCCAACCATGATGAACCTTGCAGGACAATTCTTACCACTGGCCATCTTCCTCTTACTCTTAATGTCACGAAGAGCTCTAAATTGGTCATCCGTCTCAAGTAGCCCATATTCAAGTGGAATTAGAAAGCTAAGGGAAAACGTTCATAGACAAATAAAAGAGAAAATAAATAAATAAGAAAATTGAACCTGTGATCGAGAGTCACTCCTAAAACTAAGAGAAGTCCTAAATCCCTATCCTAAGAGAGAGGAGAGAGCCTCTCTCTCTAAAAACTACATCTAAAATAATAAAAAGTGAATTATGAATAGCATGATTATAAATGGATGCATTCCCCCACTTTATAGCCTCTAATCTGTGTTCTCTGAGCCGAAAACTGGGTCAGAAATAGCCCAGAAGTCACTTCCAGCGCTTTCTGGTCCGTACAGGTCGCGGCCAAGTGACGCGGAGGCGTCGCCCACGCGGCCGCGCGGATTAAAGTTCGCAGATGCGACGCGTCCGCGTGAATCACGTGTTCGCGTCACCTAGCGTTAGAGCAACTATGACATATTATATATTAAATCGAAGCCCCGGACGTTAGCTTTCCAACGCAATTGGAACCGTGTCGTTTGGACTTCTGTAGCTAAAGTTATAGCCGTTTGAGTGCGAAGAGGTCAGGCTGGACAGCTTAACAACTTCTTCAACTTCTTGTATTCCTTCCACTTTTGCATGCTTCCTTTCCATCCTCCAAGCCATTCCTGCCCTATAATATCTGAAAACACTTAACACACATATCAATGCATCTAATGGTAATAAGAGAGGATTAATAATAAGCAAATATAAGATCAAAGAAGCATGTTTTCAATCATAGCACAAAATCAGGAAGAAAAATATAAAACATGCTAATTGTATGAATAAGTGAGTAAAGAGTTGATAAAAATCACTCAATTGAGCATAAGATAAACCATAAAATAGTGGCTTATCAAACATCATATTCTTTGTTATAGAGGTTTATTCATCTAATACAAATAGATTTATATCCCCAGTTATTCATCTCACCTTCAAATTCTCATTACTTAATATTTTTGTATTATTACATGTTGTATTTCAATGAAATGTTTTGCCGAGACACCAAATAAGAAGAACAAAATAACTATGGTAAGCATCTATCTCCTAAACTTATTGTGTAAGCATTTTCAAGAGTGTATGGTGTATGATATTCATGAGTACTTTTTTCCTAGGCCGATTTATTGTTCACTTTTGTTTTTTTTTTTTAGAATGCTGAGCCACTAGAAAGAGGTCTTGCTGAGGACATAGAGAATGGTGTTGTTAGTACTGACTAGAATCAGAAAAAATTAGGTAAACTCTTTCAGATTAAGTATGATTTGGATCTCCTTGCTGCATGGTCAATCTAGGCATTTGGCCTTAATAAGCAGGTAAATTTATTTGTTCTGTTTTTTTTTATCATTTTGTCTCTGAATTTTTGTGTTATATGTGTAAATATAATGCAGGGCCCAATTTGAAGGATTTTAGTGGGGTGCACGAGAGGGATCTCTGTGTGATGAACCCATCAGAAATGTCAAATTCAAGATTGTTGATGCAAGAATTGTTCATGAGCCACTTCATAGGGGATCTGGCCAGTTAATTCTAACAGCACGACGAGTGGCCTATTCTTCCTTCCTTATGGCTACCCTTGGGAGCTGATTTTAGTGGGGTGCACGAGAGGGACCTCTGTGTGATGAACCCATCAGAAATGTCAAATTCAAGATTGTTGATGCAAGAATTGCTTATGAGCCACTTCATAGGGGATCTGGCCAGTTAATTCCAACAGCACGACGAGTGGCCTATTCTTCCTTCCTTATGGCTACCCCTCAACTTATGGAACCAGTATATTATTATTTTTAGCTTATCATGATGGCTGCATATCAAATGTAATTGAATGTAATAAGTATTTGGTTTCTCTTTGACTAATCCATGGTCATATTATTTGCGAAGGCTGTGCATTCAAGCTAGTAGTAAGTTGATTTTCATGTCTTATACCATAAACTTATTTACTTTTTGACTGGTTACAAACTGATTTGGAAGAGGAAAAGGCACATATAATTGCCAAGTTACAGGATACTTTGCAGGCAATACAAATACAGGTAGATGAAGCAAATACCAGATCAGTTAAAGAGCGTGAGATAGCACAGAAAGCCATTGAAGAAGCACCACCAGTTATTAAGGAGACTCCTGTTCTAATCCAAGACTCAGCAAAGATTAAAGAAGCACCACCAGGTTCTTTCTCTTTTTCTCTTATTAAACTTGCAACCCCAAATCGAAAGTCACTAGAACTAGACCAGATGTTGAGGTGAGCTTCACTTGTGAATTTGTTACTTGAGATGAAGAATACACTGTATATAGATTATATTGTCACTATTTTTTTATTTTTGTCAGAATTTGATACTTGGGGAACAGATGAGAAATAAAAAAAATATAAGGAGGCAGAGAAGCCTGAGGCAGAGGATCAATTCATGACCCCACTATTTGAATCAATGGACACAATAATGATGAATGGTTTCTGTACAGATGAGGTTCCAATTTTAGAACCTAATTAAGCAACCTTATTGTATATTTTGACTTAATTAGAGGACAATAGTTGATGTATTAATACACTTTATTGATGTATGGTTGTTACTTATTATTATAGTTGATGTATCAACACTTTGTTTATATTTTGAATTATATTGACTTGCTTGTTTATAGTACTTTTCTTTTAGTTTGATAATATGATGAATTTGTTTATTTTTGAAATATTATAAATATTCGAATACAAATTAGATAAAAATTTGTATTTATTAAATTTGTATTTATTTTGTATGAAAACAGGTTTATTTTGCAATGAAAAAATCTAAAAAAAAACTTATTTTACCTTACTCACGGATTTACAGACGGATTTTTTGTCTGTATTCAGAATTTAGAATGTTTTTTCAAGGTTTCAATTACCGACGAAAAATCCATCGAAAAATCTGTCTCTAGTTACAGATAGAAAATTCGTCGAAAAGTTTGACGCTCGGAGAAATGGAAAAAAAAATTTACAAAGGGAAGATCTGTCGGTAATTTACCGACGGAAAAAATCTGTCGGTAAACAGTTTTTGATTAGACTTTTATAGAGAGACAAAATTCGTCAATAATTTCGCCAGTAACTAAAAATTCGTATAATATAGATCAAATCTATTTATAAATCTGTCTATATTAAACAATTTTCTAATTATAAAAATTCGTTAGTCTCGTGTCTCAATCATACAAATCTAGGTTCCACGACTACAAGAGGTAATCCTATAATCTCACCTCCCGAACAAAAGTATTTGCGAGTATCTTTATTAAGAAATAAAAAATAATAATAATTAAAGTTCTCGTAATAAATAATTATAAAAACATTATCATATTGGAGAAAGAAAATAATAGGCAGTGTATGTGTCCATACTCAATATCGCCACCTCATCTGGATTTGGTTCTGACCATAAATTTCGGTAAAAATTATTCATAAGAATAAGAATGCCTCTTTTATCAAATGATTATGGAGCCAAATGTTCATATGGACAAAAAAGAACAGGATCAAAAGCTTTGTAGACTAAGATAATCATTTAAACTCTCAAGTCATTTGGCAGATGTCTAGAGATAGTGGATAGTAGTTGACCTGTATAATTTAAGCTAACATAAAAAAAGTGTCTATCTATGAAATTATCGTCCTCACCTCCGAAAATCTCATTTTTGGGTAATATATATAAGATTTATTAGTCTTTTTTATTTGATTATATATATAATATCATAAATATATATAATTTTACATGTGCATATATGTAATAACAAAAAAAAAACGTCCCAATAAAATTGAACTGTGCATTTTAAGAAGAGAGGATAGATTCCATGTTTTAATATAGGGATCGATTTTATGAATGAGGAGATCAAGAAATAATGTTCCAGCCACTTTTCATGTATTGCACCCCACTATTTGGTCACAAGAATGTCCAGAAACCACTACCGTTTATTTCACCGTTTTACTATGTATGAACACCTCATCTTGGTGGTTGAATCACCCCTCATCTTTTGCTCAACACAATGCCACCTTTAACCCAAAGTTTCAAGCTCAACCACGCAAGCAATACCTAAGCTTTGTATGGTCAACCTCTCTTACATGCCAACTTTCAGTCTCTCCCCAATAAATAGTCCTCAAATTTTAGCTTTCCATGCACACAGACTTTCTCCACTTCACTCTCTAGTTCATTCTATCCATCTCTTAAAAACCTTAAAAAAAAAATCTTAAAATTAATTTCATACACACTTAGTGTTTGTTTGAACACCATTAAATCGATAAAAAAATATTTTTTAATTAAAAAATATTTTTTTTATTTTTTTATGTGTTTGGTAAATTTTCTAATAATAAAAGTAAAATCACTAGAAAAATAAAAAATATCTTATTTTAAAAAACTATAATTTATATCTTTTTTAAAAGATCTTTTTTTAAAAAAAGATATTTTTCACATAATAAATGAAAAAAAAATATTTTGATTTTATTTTATCCAAATATAATTAATAAATAAAAAAAAATTTTTATATGAGATATACTAAGGCTGCAACTTCCTATGCTGCTGTAAGGCCTTGGTCTGCCTAGGATCATTCCTCCTTTTCATCGAAAATGACGCGGGATCTATAGGCTCCGTCCAGTTTAGGATTTCGATATCGGGCTACTAGCTGTAAGGCTCTGGGTTTTTTTCCCAGCCGCTCTTTGCATTGAATAGGTTGTTCTGAGCAGCTCGGGAAGAGATTCACATAGAGACTTTTGCTAAGATATCTAAACCTAAAATCATTTTTATTTTTATAAAATATCTTTTACGAAAATGAGGTCCAAACAAGCCCTTAGTTAATTCTCAACCCTTCTCTACAGTTCAACCTCCCACTTCTCACCACAACAACTACGAATACAATATCCTTTCACCTCATACAACACCTTAGTTACTCATACAACCATTTTCTTGAGCACCCAAGACCAACCATTTGCACCCAAACCACCACTACGTTTACTTCTTCCTTCTTCTCATCCCTTCAACTTTTAGTTAGTTATTTTTTCAACTCATATTAAGAGATACTAAGAGTTGATAAATCCAAACTTACTCTTAAGAAGCTAAGAAAGAAGTCAACATATATGGAATTTTCAAGTGATTTTTGTAAGAACAGTGATTTCTTATATGTATTTATTTATTTTAAATTTAATGTTTGGAGTTATTTGAAGGAATATTTGATATTGTATAAATGAGTATATAGCACTAGAATATGCATTTAGGGTATTTTGTAGGTCAAGGAATGACAAAACAATACTTTATGCACTTTCACAGATAGAGGGTCCATTGTGAGATCGATTCTCACAAAGAAAATTTTCAGTCATGCATGCACGAAAGGATTGATCCTCTCTGGTAACTAAAGGATCGATCTTCTACTTATAAAATCACCAAAAATCGTGATTTTAATGTTCTAAATCTTTAAGGTGAATTCCAAATACGTTTCTTTGACCCAAAATGATATTTTACAACTCCAAAAACCTAATAATAACCTCATTATCATGTATTTAAAGATTTATGAATGAAAATGATAATTCTCAAGGCATTATAATGAAAGAAACGGACTTTGTTCCAATGTTATACAAAGTTAAGGTCTGAGTTGGCTACTGGTACATTCATACTCATTTTCATGGACAGGCTAGGGCCGGAATCGGTTGTCGGTAATGTCAGTTGAGAGATTGAAAATCAACTCGTGAGCTCATGGCCAAACATATAGAAAGGCATGTGATGTATGCTTTGTATAATTGTGTGACACTATATGATAATTGATAACCTAGATGTTGATTCTTGAATAAATGATATATGATGTATTTCACTAATCTCTACTACTGTAAATCATGTTGCAATTCTGAATTCTCACCCTTATTGCTTTCTTGTGATGTACCCTTTCTATTTTGAGATTATACAGAAGCTGGCCCTAATGGTGTTCATTGAGTTGTCTTAAATCAAAGAGTTCTTTGTAGATTTTACCACCAAAAATATGTACATAGTAAGAATACCTCACATCCACTTCTTTCCAAGAATCTCTATTGAGTCCTCTTTTTGATTCCATCGCATAATATGACTTTTTTCTTATCAACCTACATACGAATCCATATCGTCGCTCACCAACACCCACAACATATTGTTCTCCATTAACTCATGACTCATCTCACCAATCCTCCACACTAGCTAGCACATATTAATCATTGGATAAAACCTATACCCAGGACCACTTGGAGAGGCTCTTGCTTCCTTTGTTTAAAAAGTTTCTCCAACATGTTCTGAAGAGAATCCTTTGAAAACCTCATCCGCACTACCAACTAGCATCAACTAAAAGCCCTCCTAAGAGTTTTATATATTCACTTTAGTTGTTAAATGTTTTAAGGATTTTCATATTTTATTATAGCATTTATACTTAAGATTATTATTTTAT
This sequence comes from Arachis duranensis, assembly GCF_000817695.3. Lineage (NCBI taxonomy): Eukaryota > Viridiplantae > Streptophyta > Magnoliopsida > Fabales > Fabaceae > Arachis > Arachis duranensis. The sequence continues at coordinate 29,871,435 of NC_029772.3, read as the reverse complement.
GCATGTGTGGTTTATGTTTAATGAATTACGAATTCACCCTTTTTTTTCATATGTATTTTTTACGATATGCTTAATTATAAAATGGTCAATAAGATACTCATGCATTAACTAAGTTTAACATCTTACTTAATTTAGCATTTTAAATGTTTTACAAGTAGGAGTATTACAATATACACTTAATTATGATATTCATATTTGTTAAATATTTCAGGATGTATTATTTTTTATTATATTTAAATTATAATATTTTGTCGAACTATAAATTATGTTGATGTTATTTAATTGGACTCGTAAGTTTGAACTAGCGCATAAGGTTTTGAACCGAATTTAATTCTTACAAACATGCTCTATTTGGCATGGGTTGGCTAGTTGGCTTAGTTATGGCCTAAGTGGTATATTTAATTATTTATATAACATATTTGGTCGTGTAATTATTAATTATTAATAACATATATATAATGGATTTTCTTGTTATTAGATGTAATGGTGATAGAACGAGGGCCACTATTTGGAGAAGAAAAGAAATTGCAGACAGATTCAAATCACGTATTCATTGATTGAATCATTTGTTAAGAACTGAGAAATTAAAGAGGGAAGGATGCAAACGGAAGGCGAATTGAATTGAATTTGGAATCTTTTCGTGTGGGATCAAAAATGGCGGGAGTGTCAGTGTCCGCTCTTGCGAAATACAAGCTTGTGTTCTTAGGTGATCAGTCCGTTGGAAAAACCAGCATCATTACCCGATTCATGTACGACAAATTCGACAACACCTACCAGGTTTGTTATTCTTTTTCAGATCCAAGATCATGTCTTCGTTTCTCAAGTAAAACTCTGATTTTATTATTATTATTATTATCATTGTTGTTGTTGTTGTTGTTGCATGGCTTCTTGTGTTTAAGTTTTGATATTCTTCTTGGAGATTAGGAATTGGTTAGGTTATACTGTTCCACGATTTTCTTTTTTTTTTTAAAAAAAAAAAACTTGGTTTTATGATATATAGCAGAGAAGGTTGAGGGAAATGATAGAGACAACAAATTATAATGGTTTCCTGCATGGGTTCTTGGGTAATGAAAATGAAGTAATGTTTGTTTACTAGTTTTTCATTTTTTATTTCTCTTACATTTAGCAACACACGCTCCTCTACCATTTGATACTGTGTGAGACCCATTTGACTTGGATCCAACAGCCTACCAATAATGCAGGCTTGTGTATGAGACAAAAATGATTATGAATGTGGTACCTTAACGAAGATTTTTGTCACCATTATTATATATTCTATTTACCGCATCATAGTTTACATATCATTAATTTGCTTTCCATTTTTCAATCTGGGTTATTTAGATAATTCTTATTTTTTGTTTTTATTTCAGCCAAATTCTTGATAATTCTTGTTGCAATATTAAGATACAATTTGACTTCTAGCATTTATGTGCATTTTATGTCTTTGGCTAATAAACAAACTTATTTTTCCTTTTTTTCCAAATAGGCTACAATTGGTATTGATTTTCTATCAAAAACTATGTATCTTGAAGATCGAACCATTCGGCTGCAGTTGTGGTAAGTTATTGCATGCTCATTTTGGAAATTCTATTGGGAGGTAAATGGGATGGTATTTGTTAACAAATGAAAGAAGGAAGGATTGGGTGGTTTTCCCTCCTATTATATGGTCTTAATAGAAGAGATAAGGGGACTGTCGTTGCTACTATTGTTACCATTTAATCTTTTCACTAAAATAAAGGATATACTAGAATACTGAATGTTGGAATCATGCAGTGATTTTAGATAACAAAGTGTGATTTCCCCTTATCCTACGTGAAGAATGTAAGCACAGGATCTTATACTTTAAAAACACATTCACCTGTATACCCTTAGGGATATGTGGTTTGTAGAATATTTTTAAATTCTTGGGGACTTACACTGAAAACACATTCCCATATAAGATATTTTTAGTGTAAAATTCCCGGAATGTATATGCATTCAACGAATCACAGGCCCCTTGGTTCCTTTCCATGTAAAATAAAAAATCTCCATGGAGTTGAGGAATCTACAACCGCTCCCTTCCATTTCTTTCTATTCTTACATACTCCTAATCTTTATTTTATTTCTTTTGTATGTCATACTTTATATTTGAATGACATCAAGAAATTTTTCTCTATATTGTACTCTCAAGATGTGATGTTTAATGTTTACTAAAATCAACGCTCTTTCATTCTTGTTTTGGAAAATTCTATCCATTTGTATTAAATTCATTGACTTCTGTTTTGTAGCTTTTTAATCCTACTATAATGTGTTTGTAATGGCTTTTGACTATTATTATTTAGTATTTTCTCATTTGTTCATCTGAATTCTACTTGAAAGCATAAAATAGGTTTTGAAGTTGATTAATTTATGAATCAACTAAACATGGTGCTACTTGTTATATATATTGTGTGCTACAGGGATACTGCTGGACAAGAACGATTCAGAAGTCTTATTCCAAGCTACATTAGAGATTCATCTGTTGCTGTCATCGTCTATGATGTTGCAAGTAGGGCATTTATATCATATTTTCTTCTCAACTATCTTTTTTTCCCCTGACGGTCTCAACTATTCCATTCTTAACAAATCATATCTGCTTGCAGCTTTTATATCAAAACAGAGGTTTTTAGTCTACTAAAGTTATTTTTGTTTGGAACCTTAATTAGTTTAAAATGCTTTAAATAGTTGAGTTTTTCATTTGTAATTTTGCTTCCAGAACCTAGAAATAAATAAGACTTATTATCCCTGAAAGGAATATATTTATGCATCTAAGTGGCATATATAGTAAAGTCTTCCGTTTCCTTCTTATGTAAGTGATTCCCGTTTAGCATGACTGAAAATTTCATTTTAAAAATCTAGAAAACAGAACCCTTACACTCATTTTCATCTAAGTTAAGCACCTTAAAATGGATTGCATGCTAAAACTCATAAAGCTTGAGGATAGAACAGTTGACCTGCGTTCTCTTACACTATTTATGTAAGTCATTAACATTGAATCAATGTATCTGAATAAAACAGTATCTAGTAGACAAATATACTAATACTAGGATGTACTAAAATGTGACAATGATAGAGGAAGAGAATGGAAGGATTATTTTCTTACCCACCTTCTTGGATCCCTAGAGATGAAATTACTCATGCGTACATGATATTTGTTTGTTTTCTAGATTACTTTGATGAATGCTTTTTAATTGTATACTTATTCTTATGATATAGGCCGTCAGACGTTCCTAAACACAGTAAAGTGGATCGAGGAGGTGCGCAGTGAAAGAGGCAATGATGTTATTCTTGTTCTTGTTGGCAACAAAACTGACCTTTTGGACAAGAGGTAGATGCTAATGAATGTTAGACTGACATGAAAATAAATAGCTTTGGTTTTTTGTTCTCTTTTGTCTAAGATCAATTTGATTGCAATTTTTTTTTAAATGGCCAATTCAACACTTAGGGCATGTTTGATTCAAAGGTGAAAAGAGAGCCAGGCAGGATTCATTGATGAGTTTCATCCATAGTTTTTACACATCAAACATATCCATACTTGCCACATTGTTTCCTAACTAGGTGTTAAGCTTGGGACGTGTTATGTTTTGGGTAATGTCTCAAGAAGACAAAGAACTCCGAGGATAAATTAAAATATGCTTGGAGAAGGGGTCAAACAAAAGCTTTAAAGAAACTTTTTATGCTTCCAAAACAAAGGAAAATCAAAGAAATTCTTATTGATAATTTTCAAGCTACTTTTTGTATCTCCCAAGAGAAAAGAGACACAAGATACACATCTCTACCATCTCATTGTCTTCATCATTTTTAATAGTTTGGCCATAGAGAATTTTTCTATGTGGGATAACAGCCTTTGTTAACTTCTTTTACATTTTTTTTTTCAATTGCTCATTTCTAGCACAGTCATATCCTTAGAAGCAATATTTTTTGCTTAAATATACAGGCAGGTCTCTACAGAGGACGGGGAAGAAAAGGCACGTGAGCTAAATGTTATGTTTATTGAAGCTAGTGCAAAAGCTGGTTTTAACATAAAGGTAACTAAGTCCCTCTTCTTTTGTCATAGAAAATTAATTTGATTGTTTACCATCAGGTTGAACATTTGAGAATAAGTTGTTCACTGTGGCATAAACATTGGTAAATGTATTTTTTTTATGATTAAGCATGGAAGAAAAAATAGATAAAATCTTGTATTTTCAACTATATACCTTATGGACTAGTGTGTTAGGTGTCCTTCAATGAAAGTGAAAACTCTTTTAAATAGATACATTTCCAACCTTTGTTTAGCACTATTTTATTTTATTTTTATTTTTATTAAGTACTATTTGTTAGGAAGATTATTTGGAGAATGATTTTAAAGGATGTATCATTCAAAAGGCCACCAATTTTAGTAACCAGAGTAACACCATTTGCCTCCATGTATCTTTATTTATTTATTTCATATTCTATGGTGTTGGACTTATTTATACTACTTTATCTCAAACCAATGTAATATATTTAGGCTCTCTTTCGTAAAATTGCTGCTGCGTTACCCGGAATGGAAACATTATCTTCCTCGAAACAAGATGATATGGTCGATGTCAACCTTAAAACTTCTGGTGGTAATGATTCTCAAGCTGAGGGTGGTTGTTGTTGATCCTGCCTTGTCTTCCAGTTTTTATTTATTTATTTATATTTATTTATTATATTTGTGTATCTGTCTGCTCCATCCTGCCTTGTTTTTGGATGTGTTTGCTTCATATTTGTAGAAAAAAAGGTTCATTAGTCTTTTTAGACTTTGTTAGCATATGCAAGAGGAAAACAAATTAGAGAAAACAAGTGAAGATTCGGCGGTGACAAATTTGTTCTCTCTGTTATATGACTAAATTAATTTAATTGAAAGATTTTTTGTAATGATCCCGGATACTTTTGATATTAGAAGATAAATTATCATCTTTTATGTATTATTACTAAAGGTTTGTGAATGGCCTGAAAAAAGGATGGTTGAATCTATGACCTCCTTTTTTTATTTTTTTTGGGTTTTTGCTTTTTACTAGAATAAAAATTTTGTTGTTGATGTTTCTGTTAAGTTGAAATTCAGGAAATAATTTTATTTTGTTTTTTCACAATGTGTTTAAGAACAGAGCAACTATTTACTTTTGGATAGTTGTGATTTTTGAGAAATATACAATGTAGGAGACACTTTTATTTTGTCTCTTAACGAAATAAAACAAAAAAAGAGTATAGAAAAGAAAATCACACAGCCATGTATCCTGGTTCGGCCACCATGTGCAATGTGACCTACATCTAGTTTCTCCTACAACAATGGAGGAATTTTCACTATCTTTTACAAAGATTATAAATACTAATTTTTCTAGGATTCAACTCAATTTTTTATGGGACAAACCCAACTTCTACCCAAGATAGATTTGGCTTGGTTCACTCTTTAATCTTGCAATCACTGAGTGCTCACCCAACTTAGCAAGAGAATTTCCTCATGATCATGCGTACAAAACAAAAAAAAAATACAAAAGAGTTTTGACCTAATTTTCTGACTTTTTCTTATAAATCTCTTTACCTTTTTTTTTTCAATGACTTTTACTGATTCCTTACTTAATGCCTTTTTCCAATTGAAAAGAAACAAAGAAAGATGAATACTGAAAAACAACAAATTTAATGTAAAACTCTGAAGGAGAAGAAGGATTAACTTGAAAGTTATGAAGACTCAAATTTGTGTGTTCACTCCTTAAATCAATCTCTAGCCATTTACCCTTTTAATAGAAGAGTAAAGCTTTCAAAATTTAAAACTTGGCTTTAACATCTTTGACTTCTTCTTCCCCAAATACATCAGCAACAGCAGCAACAACGCAGAAGACAGCAACAGTGATTAAAGCTAATCATGCAAACAAACCTTGCTGTTTCTATTTCATCAATTTTTAATATTTTTTAAAGATCTGAGTCGTTTATTAATGCTTTGACTCCAAGTTTCATTTTTTACTCTTGATTTGTAACAAAGCTTCATAACCTCTACTTTCTTCAAATTTTCAATTCAGTGCTTGTAGGAGGAGAGTATTCATAACAAGTTACCAATGAAGTATCAAGATGAAAAAAATTTTCTGATTTACCTCTTGATTTCATCTTAGTTTCTAAATTCTAACTTTTGACTTCCTTGAATTTGGTAATCCATTTTTTCTTTTTCGATTTGAACCTTAGTCAGACTTCCTTTTTCTTACTTGCTTTGGTGAATTCTTCACTTGTGTAAGAAAAAAAAAAAGAAAAAGAATGAGTTCATTTACTTTGGTTTTAGTTTAGATGGAAGGGAGGCTTTCCTCTTTTGATAGCAACCATTTTAATGGATTATAGTGAATGAGTCAATTTCTTTGATCATGGGATTGGACTATCATTGGGTCTTGTTGGCTTGTTATTAAACATGTTTGGTTTCTATAAATTACTGCACAATAAACAAACTTAATCACATATAATTGAACTTTTAACCTAATAATAATAATATTTAATCATCATTACTAAATTTGTTATTATTTCTTTAAACTCAACCATTACATAATAAGTATTTTTTGCACATTTTTAACATATAGAATAATAATTTACTTAATACCCAATTTTTGATAATTTTTTTAAAAAGGTGTTACTTTATTTTATATTTTATAAATAAAAAATTATATATTCATATTTGTAGTTTTTAAAAATTAAGAATACTTTTAAAAATTACTAAAAAAGAGTTTTTAAAATTGGTTTATGTTTATATTAAAATTAAAAAATATAATATAATTTTAAATATTAATAAATATTTAAATTATTTTTATATTGATGTTTATTACGATGTCTTAAAATTTTTAAATTTATTTTACCAAATATAATTGTTAGTGTTTGTGTTTAAGTCATTTTTTGTGCCAAACATTGTTATAATTTTTAAAAAATTATCGTTCACAAGCCATTTTAATAAACTACTTTGAAAAAGATAAACACTTTACCAGATAAAGGCTAAATACACACTACAGTCTCAGGGAATATTATGCCAATATTTCTTACGTTTTATAGTTGCATGAGAAAGGATATAATGCGATCAATTAATTTTCTAGAATTTAATTGAAATATAATATTCTACATTCAAATTAAAATTGTAAGAAAAATTATTTTTTGTGTTAAATACAAATAAAATAATGTTACACATTTAAATTTTTTTATTAACTATATTCAATTAAGTTAATCTAATATAATAAAAATCAGTTATAATTAATATTATTCTAAATTTTATTATTTAATTTAGTTAAACTTTAGTTTATAAAAAAATTTAGATGTATATTATTACTCATAAATATAATTAAGCTTATTATGCGATAATTATTTCTTGTAGTTATTCATATTCAGAAGCGGATTGATGGGAGTCTAAGGTGGCTATAATCCCTCAAGAGTTTTCAAAAAAATTACTAAATAGTAATAATTAATAATATTAAGTATTTTTTATATATGATGTTAAAATAAAATGGGCTGCAGAATCTTGTAATTTTTTTTTGGGTTTAAAAACAGGGTAAAAAATCCAAAAAGAGAGAGCCCTAGTTACAAATTAAACGGGATAAAGTTATCTCTTGTTCATCATAAGACAAAAAAGCTACTATCTTATTTGGAGGAGTATCCAAAAAATAGAACTCAGTATCTAATTTTAAACTTTTACATGCTAGGCAATCAGTACATTTATTGCCTTCTCTGTAAATATTTACAAAAAAATATTTCATTCTCTGTTCTTTCAATTGTGAATATTTTTTATCAAGATATTTGGGTGATTTTTTTCTATTTTTGGAGTCTTTGATGTTCTCTACGAGTCACACTCCACTCTAACTTTTTTCAAAATCATAGTCCAAGTAACTAAAATTTGTAATATGTATTGGGTATTTGGGCTATTGTTTATTGGTAGCCCATTCTAATAATTAATAAAAATAGTTCTATTATATTAGCCCAATAGGTAATAGCCCATTTTATTAATTAAATTAGTACTAGTACATTAAAAAAAAACCATTAAAAAAAAATTTGAAATGGACAACGAAATATTAACCATTGGATACACAACAAAGACTCAGAGGTATATCTCAATTTTTTTAGGTTAATAACAATGTCAAGTATTATTTACATTATTTATTTAAATAATTAATTTAATTTTTTTATAATGGACAATGTTCAAAGGTTGAAGTGAGAGCAAAATTCAATAGACTTATTTTTGGGTGAGACTTGGAACAAAAAATAATAAGATAAATTAATAACTTTATTTTTTATTATTATACATTTGTGTTTCTAAAATTATTTGTTATTGCTCAATAGGTTTACTATTTTTTTTTTTAAAAAATAACATATATGCAATTATTTTTATTTTTTTTTAATTCAGTTTCAGATTCTTTGAGTAATGTTCAAAATATAATTGAACAACCTAAGATACAACCTGTGACACAACTTGTTGAGCAATATATTCAACCACCTGCTTCCAAAATAACAAGGACTGTAAATCAAGTTAATATTGATACATTGATGCGTGATCCCGGAAAGCGTCCGCGAATTTGGAATTATCCTATCAATCAACAAGATGAAATCCATAGAGCATATATAAAGTTTGGACCATATCAATTTATTATGGATAAGTACCCTCTTTCTGGTCTTGAAAGTCATCCTTGTCGTTTCAGAGCTCATTGGTTTAAGAGTTTTTCTTGGTTAGAATATTCGCCAGAAGTGGATACTGCATTTTGCCTTCCATGTTATTTATTTTCTAGAAAATCAAGTCCATTCACATCAGGAGGATTTCGCAATTGGAAAAAGTGAATAATGGAAAGGATTATGTTTTTATCTCATGTGGGTAAATCTCTTAATTCTCCTCATAATATTGCTGTTAAGTCTTGTAAAGATTTGCTTAACCAATTATGTCACATTGACAAAGTACTGGCTAAGCAAATTTCACAACAAGTTTTAAGAAATAGATTGCGTCTTAAAGCCTCTATTGATACTACCAGATAGTTAACGTTTTAAGCTTGTGCTCTTAGAGGATATGACGATAGTCATGAGTCTCAGAATCGAGAAAATTTTTTTGAAATGTTAAAATTATTAGCTTCTTACAATAAAGAAGAGGATGCAGTTGTCTTAGAGAATGCTTCTCAAAATACAATATACACATCACCTTTTATTCAAAAGAAAATTCTACATGTTTTTGCTAGAAAGGTGCAAAATAAAATTCGCAATGAGATTGGTAATGTAAAGTTTTGTTTGATTGTTGATGAAGCTAGAGATGAATCTAAAAGAGAACAAATGACACTTGTTGTTAGATTTGTTGATAAGAATGGATTTGTCAAAGAAAGGCTAATAGATGTTATTCAAGTCAAAGATACTATTTTTGCTACTCTTAAACAAGAGATTTGTTCTGCATTATCTCATCACAATCTCAACATTCAAAATATTCAAGGTCAAGGGTATGACAGGACTAGTAATATACGTGGAGAGTGGAAAGAGTTACAAACTTTGATTATTCAAGAATGTCCTTATGCATATTATGTTCATCTCTTTGCTCATCAATTACAACTAGCTTTTGTTGCTGCGGCTAGAGAAGTTGTTGATGTTCATACTTTTTTCCAAAGTTTGAGTAATGTTATCAATGTTGTGTGCTCTTCTTGCAAACGCAATGATGAATTATGATCTGCTTATGCAACTAAAATTTCTCATTTAGTTTCAACTAATCAAATTGAAATAGGAAAGGAAGCTAATCAAATTGGCACATTAAAAAGATTAGGAGATACCAGGTGGAGCTCTCACTTCAACTCAATTTGTAGCCTTTTATGTATGTTTGGAGCAACAAATTCTGTTCTGGAATATTTTGCTACTAATGATCTCCATATTCTCAATGTGGTGATGCTACTTATGCTTTTAAATTTTTATTATCATTTGATTTTGTTTTCATTTTGCATATGATGAAAGAAATCATGGGAATCACTGATAAACTTTGTCAAGAATTGCAACAAAAATCTCAAGACATTTTGAATGCTATGCATCTGATTTCTAGTACTAACTCATTGATTCAACGGTTAAGAGATGGTAGTTGGGGAGCACTTTTGGAAAATGTTTGATGGTAATCAGTGGCTAACAGAAGGGGGTTGAATCTTAACTACCCCTTTTGCAGAATATTACTTTTGCCCTTATACAGAAGCTTTAGGAGATATTTTCACTTTTATCTCATAAGAAGTTGAGAGATATTTTTATTTTGTCTCGTAAGAGATTGAAAGACATTTTTCATTTTGTCTTTTGTGTGACAGAAGCAGAAAAGAAGCAGAGAAGAGAGAATCACACCAAGATATATCTTGGTTCAGCTGCTAAGTGCAATGCAGCCTACATCCAGTCTCCATCACAATAGTGACGGAATTTCACTATCTTTCAACAAGATTACAAACACCAATTCTTTTCCTAGGATCTACCCAATCCTATCTAGGACAAATCCAAATTCTAAACCCAATCTGAATTTGACTAGATCTCAATCTAGCTTTTAACAGCAAAGTGCTAACTCAACTTGTAAGGGACTAGGACTCACCCTAACTTTCAAGTGAAAAGTGCTAACCTAACTTGCAAGGGAATCCCCTCAGGATCATGACAACAAAATAGAAATACATACAAACAATTTCTGAGATAACTATGGCTTTTTTCTTTGACTTTCTACCTTTTTTTACTCGTTGGCTTTTTCTTACAAAACCTCACATTTTGCCTTTTACCAATGAAACACTGACAGATTAAACTGAGAAAAAGAAATATTCAATGAAAGCCATGAAAGAGAAGAATAAACAGCTCAAAGAGCTATGAGAACCCAAACATGTGCTCTCACTCCTTACCTTCAACCCTTGGTCATTCACCCTTAATATAGAAGAGTGAAGCTTCCAAGGTTGAGTCATGTTCAATCCTAGCACTGTCTTCTTCTCCAACATCAGAGTAGCAGCGGCTTCATCAGAGGAGAGAGAGAGAGAGAGAGAGAGATAGCCGGAATCTGTTGCATGCATCTCTCTCATCCTTTTTCATCCATCTTCTTCAATCTAGGCCATTGATCTTGACTTTGGCCCCAAGTATTGATTCTGATCATTGATGAACATCTGACCTAGGCTAGCTTCATGCTTTCCATTTTCACTTTTTCTAGCTAGAGACTCTAAGGCTTTCCTCTTCACAAAAATGGAAATAAAATTTTTGCTGTGCCTTCAAGGTAGATTTGCTTCATGAACCGAGGCCTTTCTTTCCTTCCATGGCAAAGAAATCTTTTGGTCATTCTCCACAAATTTTCCTTCTGTGGAAAAAATCTTGCTTAGCCTTTCTTCATAGGTTTTTCTCTGTGGCTTCATTTTTCTTCTATCTTCTTTTAGTGATGGATGTGACCGAAAAAGAGAGAAGAGAGAGAAGAGAGAAATTTTCATTGGAAGCCATCAATGCAAATTCAATTGAATTGAATTTGGAGTTACGGTTACCAGGGGAGTAATTAATTGAATTGAAATTTGAGTTTCAGTAACCAAGGGGAGTAGGTAACCAAAGAGGGATTGATCTATTTCCTTCTTTCTTCTTCTATTTTGGATCAAGGAAGTTGTTGGACCAAGAGATGTGTTGACTTAGGCTTTGCATTAGTTTCTTGGGCCATTTCCTTCTTTTCTTTTCATTAAAGGATTGTCCAAGAAAGCAACAACTCCTTGAAGTACTGCTTCTATTCACACGATCTCACAAAAATTTGCATCACAATACACAGCTACACAAAATTCATTAGTTTTAGAATATCATAAACGGAGGTCGAATGTGCCTTTAATGTTTCTAATGATTCATTTAACAGCTGAAGGATGTGATTTCTTTGGGTTGTGATTGAAATCTAGAACACTCACCCACAATATGAATAATATCCAGTCTACAGAAGGATAAATATATGAGAGATCCTATCATTCCTCTATACATTGTTTCATCATCATTTTTTTTATTCTTTTCAAGTTTGGAATTTGAATGCATGGATATACTCATCGGTTTGGAATTTTCTTAAATAAATTTTTTTACTAACTCTTTGGCATATTTACCTTGGTGCACAAAAAATTTACTAGGAGTTTGTTTGATTTGGAGTCCTAGAAAAAGTAATTTTTCCCATCATACTCATATCAAACTCACTAGTAATTAATTTTTCAAACTTATCACATAAGGCTTCAAGTGCCAATCCAAACACAATGTCATCCATTTAAACTTGAACAAATATAAAATAATCATTAGATTCTTTAATGAAAAGAGTAGAATCCGTAGTACCCCTTTGAAAGTCATTTTTTCAACAAGAAAGAGCTAAGTCTTTCATGCCTCTTGGAGCTTGTCTCAAACTATAAAAACCTTAAAATTTTAAAAACATAGTTTGGAGGATCTTTATTTTAAAACTGACACACAAACATCCACTTGGAAGAGTTTAAATCCTTTATGGCAGTATAGGCAATTAATACTCTTATTGCTTCTATTCTAATTATCGGAGCAAATGACTCAACAAAGTCAATTTTCTCCTCTTGATCAAACCCTTGAGCTACTAAGGTAGCTTTATTTCTAACAACATTAACATCCTTACCCAATATATTTTTAAAGATCCATTTGATACCTGTTACTTTCTTACCATTCGGATAAGGCATTTAGAGTCCAAACCTCATTTTTCTCAAATTGTACCAGCTCTTCCTTCATTGCCTTTATCCAAGAGGGATCTTCAATGAAGAATTCATGTGGGTAGTTGATGAGCGGATAATTTATACGCTTTTTGGCATTGTTTTTAGTGTGTTTTTGGTATGATCTAGTTAGTTTTTAGTATATTTTTATTAGTTTTTAGTTAAAATTCACTTTTCTGGACTTTACTATGAGTTTGTGTATTTTTCTGTGATTTCAGGTATTTTCTGGCTGAAATTGAGGGTCCTGAGCAAAAATCTGATTCAGAGACTGAAAAGGACTGCAGATGCTGTTGGATTCTGACCTCCCTGCACTCGAAGTGGATTTTCTAGAGCTACAGAAGCCCAATTGGCGCGCTCTCAACGGCGTTGGAAAGTAGACATTCTGGGCTTTCTAGCAATGTATAATAGTCCATACTTTGCCC
>NC_029772.3:29856783-29857589 GCF_000817695.3 Arachis duranensis | reverse complement strand
TGTTCTAAATGATGCACAGAAGAATTACACAACCACAGAAAAAGAGTTACTTGCAGTGGTCTATGCCATTGACAAGTTTAGATCCTATTTAGTGGGGTCCAAAGTGGTTGTGTACACTGACCATGCTGCTCTTAAATACTTACTCACAAAGCAGGATTCAAAACCCAGGCTTATAAGATGGGTGTTGCTTCTGCAAGAGTTTGATATAGAAATAAGAGACAGAAAAGGGACAAAGAACCAAGTAGCTGATCATCTGTCCCGAATAGAACCAGTAGCTGGGCGTCCCTCCCTTCTACTGAGATCTCTGAGACTTTCCCAGATGAGCAACTCTTTGCCATTCAGGAAGCTCCATGGTTTGTAGATATTGCGAATTATAAAGCTGTGAGGTTCATACCCCAGGAGTACAGCAGAATGCAAAGAAAGAAATTAATTTCAGATGCCAAGTACTACCTATGGGATGAACCATATCTCTTTAAGAGATGTGCAGACAGAATGATCCGCAGATGTATACCCAGAGAGGAAGCACAAAGGATCCTATGGCATTGCCATGGATCACAGTATGGGGGACATTTTGGAAGTGAGCGAACAGCCACTAAAGTCCTCCAATGTGGCTTCTACTGGCCTACTCTCTATAAAGATTCCCGAGAGTTTGTGCGTAACTGTGACAGTTGCCAAAGAGCGGGTAACTTGCCTCACGGATATGCCATGCCTCAACAAGGGATATTAGAGATAGAATTGTTTGATGTATGGGGAATTGACTTCATGGGGCCATTCCCACCATCATACTCAAACACTTACATTCTGGT
>NC_029772.3:29855020-29855359 GCF_000817695.3 Arachis duranensis | reverse complement strand
AAGCCAAGATTCATCAAGATCATGGCTCCTAAGGGAAAACAAACCAATTTAAGAGGAAAGAAAGAGAATAACCCAAAGAATATTTGGAATCAAGAGAAGTTCTTAACCAAAGAACATGAAGACCATTATCACAAAATAATGGGTCTGAGATTAGTGATCCCGGAAGTTAAATTTGATCTGAAAGAAGATGAATATCCGGGGATCCAAGAGCAAATTCGAAACAGAGGATGGGAAGTTCTAACCAATCCTGAGATAAAGGTTGGAAGGAATATGGTTCAGGTATTCTACTCAAATCTGTGGCTAACAGATAAGCAGAGAATGACTGGAACTGCTTACCAC
>NC_029772.3:29853174-29853438 GCF_000817695.3 Arachis duranensis | reverse complement strand
TTATTAGTTTTTAGTTAAAATTCACTTTTCTAGACTTTACTATGAGTTTGTGTGTTTTTCTGTGATTTCAGGTATTTTCTGACTGAAATTGAGGGGCCTGAGCAAAAATCTGATTCAGAGACTGAAAAGGACTGCAGATGCTGTTGGATTCTGACTTCCCTGCACTCGAAGTGGATTTTCTGGAGCTAGAGAAGCCCAATTGGCGCGCTCTCAACGGCGTTGGAAAGTAGACATCCTGGGCTTTCCAGAAATATATAATAGTCC
>NC_029772.3:29839558-29852961 GCF_000817695.3 Arachis duranensis | reverse complement strand
TCAGCCCAAGCACACACTAAGTGGACCCAGAAGTGGATTTTTACGTCATTTACTCATTTCTGTATACCTTAGGCTACTAGTCCACTATTAATAGGATCTTTTGACATTGTATCTGTACCTCATGACACTTTACACGTTTCTTTGTGTACCTTCCACGGCATGAGTCTCTAAACCCCATGGTTGGGGGTGAGGAGCTCTGCTGTGTCTTGATGGATTAATGCAATTACTACTGTTTTTCATTCAATTACGCTTGCTTCCATGCCAAGATATTACTTGTTCTTAAACCGGATGAATGTGATGATCCGTGACAATCATCATCATTCTCAACTCAAAAGAATCACTGGGTTCTATTCCGGCCTGATTGAGAACCGACAGATGGATAGCCGTGCCGTGACAGGGTGCGTTGAACATTTCCACTGAGAGGATGGGAGGTAGCCACTGACAACGGTGAAACCCTTGCATACAGCTTGCCATGGAAGGAGCCTTGCGTGTTTGAAGAAGAAGACAGTAGGAAAGCAGAGATTCAGAAGATGGAGCATCTCCAAAACCTCAACCTATTCTCTATCACTGCAAAACAAGTACTTATTTCATGTTCTTTTACTTTTCACAATCAATCCTGATAATTTTTGATATCCTGACTAAGATTTACAAGATAACCATAGCTTGCTTCAAGCCGACAATCTCCGTGGGATCGACCCTTACTCACGTAAGGTATTACTTGGACGACCCAGTACACTTGCTGGTTAGTTGTGCGGGGTTGCAAGAGTGTGATTGCAATTTCGTGCACCAGTAGTTCATCAAGAACTTCCATTCTCTTGGCTTTGGTGAGGTGATTTTAGGTCGAGTATGAACATGATCAGTTCCATTGAGATTTTCAGAAATCTCTGCGTTCAGGAGGAAACAAAACAGAATTGTCTCCTAGATTCTGGTCTGTAGAATCGTGAGCAGCATCTTCCATTGTAAGTTCAAGTTTGTCTTTTCCTTGAATTCTATCTGAACTTTATGCAATCTCAGTTCCTGTATCAATTTTCTCAATAATAATTGAAATGGAGTTAGAATCACAAAAAAATGACATGTATGGACTTCTCAATTATTCTATATTCCTTGATATAAACTCTATAAACTTCACTAGTGGTTGAATGTATAACAAAGACACCTTCATAAGATTTTGGATCAATTTTTTAAGATTATCTTTAGTGTTTAACACAAAATATTTGCATCCAAAAGTATGAAAGTACCTAAGATTGGGTGGTACTTCTTTCCAAAGCTCATATGGTATTTTCTTTAAAATTTTTCTTAATGATGATTTGGTCCAAAATATAGCTTCAGTTCAAAAGAATTTTGGAATTTTATTTTCACAAAACAGAGCACTAGTCATTTCTTAAAGGCCTCTATTTCTCCTTTCAACAATCCCATTTTGTTAAGGTATTTTAGGACATGAAAAATTCTGCAAAATACTTAATTCTTCATAAAATACTTCAAAATCTTGATTTTCAAACTCTTTTTCATGATCACTTTTTTTAGAAACAATTTTTAAATCTTTTTTATTTTAGTTTTTTTTAGCATAGAGTTGAAAAAGCAATGAAAGTATCATTTTTATGAGCTAAGCAAAGAATCCATCCAAACTAAGTATAGTCATCAAACACCACTAGGCTATAATGCTTAACATCAAGACTTTGAGTCTTTGTAGGACCGAAAAGATCAATATGTAGCATTTCCAATAGTTTTTTGGTTGAGATGTCATCCTTGGGTTTGAAAGAATTTTTTTGTTTACCCACTTGACAAGCATTACAAGTGGTATTTTTGTCAAATCTTATTTTAGGAAGACCTCTAACCAAATTCTTTTTTATAAGCTTAGAAACTCGAAGCATGCTTGCATGTTTTAATTTCTTATGCCATAACCATTTCTTAGATTCCATGGAAGTAAAACAAGCTACATTTTGTTCTTTTAGTACCTCTAATATTAGTCTATACACATTATTGCATCTTTTAATTTCAAACAAAATTTTACCACATTTTTCACACACAACCAAGCATTCCAATTTCTTGAAAATAATCAAATAACATAAATCACACAATTGGCCAGTACCTAGAAGTTAGTGTTTCAACCCTTTAACTCAAAATACAACATCAATGGAAGTTGAGAAATTCTTACCAATCTTACCTACGGCCACAATTTTTCATTTATCATTGTTACCGAAAGTCACAAAGCTTCCATCGTATTTATCAAGCTTGATGAAGAAAGTGGACATTTCAGTCATGTGCCTAAAGCATTCGCTATTTATGTATCATATGTCTTTCTTCTTGGTTGCCCAAGTATATTAAAATCACAAACAACTTTGTATATTTTGTTTCCTACTCTTCTTTTGTCAATAAGGCATTGAGAAGAAGAGTGACCAGGTTTATTGCAATTAAAACAGTAAATTGTGTGAGCATGTTACTGAAAATGATTTAAGGTATGATGCTGATGGTGATTAAGAGATTTAAAATTTTTGGTATTTTGAAAAGAGTGCTTTTCGTTTGAAAGATCCATCACTGACATTAGTACCTTCTCTTGCAAAAAAATCTTAAACCAGAATTTCTTGACACAAATGGGTCTCTAGAATGTGAGGCCCTTTTGTGAAAGAAAGGCTTTCTAAAGATAGCCTCATTGTTAAAGATATAACCCAAACCAGAGTTATTTGAAGCAGGTTCAGATTTTGAATAAGATGCATTTTTATCAAAATCTAGCTTTTCAAAATCAGCATCAATGTTAGATGAGTATTTAAGACCAGATTTATCAAATGATGATATTATATTTGAAAACGATGCATTGAATTTTGCAAGTGATTTTTCAGAAATTGCATCAGTTTTGTTACATACCATAAACTTGATTTTTCAAACAACGGTCTTTGATTAGCAAGTGATTTGTCCAAGTTGCTCAAACTATGTATAAATTTTGCTAAATCATTATTCAAACTTTTGATCATTTCATTTAATCTTTTATTTTCAGCAACAAGTTCTTGAGAAGGATCAATAATGTGCTTTTCTTTGAACTTTTCAATTTCATATTTTAAAAATCTATTTTCTTTAATGAAATCAAAAGCACATTCGATCTCCTTCACATCTTCTTTCAAAAACTCATTTTCAACACTATATTTGTTGTATTTATTCAGCAATTTTTCTAAATGGTGAGCGAGATCATTAATAATAACATGAAAATCATCAAGAGATAAGTCAACAATTTATCTCTTCTTGTTGATCTTCATCATTAGCCATGAAACAGATTCGAGCTTCATCTTCGAAGTTTTCTTTCTCATCTAGTCAATCTTGAGATCCTCCCAAGAATCCATAAGTCCATTCTTCTTTGGTTCCTTTGAGCTGCCAAGTCTGCTTCTTCCTTTGAGTCTCATCATCCTTCTAAATTTTCTAGCAAAACATACAAACTCATCATCTTATAAACAGTCACTGGATTCATCATCCAATGATTCAGTGCAAAATTTAAGAGCCACTTTTTTCTCTTTTTTTTGTATCATTTTTTTGTAAGTGATTTCATATTCTAGTAACTTTCCTCTCAATTCATTATAGGTTATTTGACTTAGATTACTGCTTTCATAGATAACACTATCCTTAGTTTTTCACTCTCTTGCCAAGCTTCTCAAGATTTTCCTTACTAGCATCTGTTCGGAATGAGTAATCCCCACAGCATCTAAGCTATTAATGATGATAAAGAATCATGTCATTAATTGATTCTCCTTTCTTTATAGAGAACATCTCATACTCTCTGCTCAACATGTCAATTCTGGTTTCTTTTATGTGTGTGTTGCTCTCATGTGTGACTTGGTGCTTATCCTAGATTTCCTTTGCTATTTTGCATCTTGAAACCTTCAAAAATTTCTTGAAGCTGATTGCACAGTTCAGTATGTTGACAGCCTTAACATTTAGTTCCACCTCCTTTTTTTTATCTTTATTCTATTCTGTTCAATAGTTGTAGTTTTTTCCATTGAAGGATGAAGGTCTGTGGTTGGATTGTCCTTCTGTTAGAGTATAGGCCACTTTATTGAAATCCATGTTGTCCGCCATCAAGATCTTTTCTCCGAGCTATGAAGCTTGCTCTCTTTGAGACCAAGCTCTGATACCAATTGATGGAAATTAGTGACTAAGAGAAGGAGGGTTGAATCTTAGCTACCCTTTTTGTAGAATATTACTTTTTCCCTTATACAGAAACTTCAGGAGATATTTTTACTTTTGTCTCATAAGAAGTTAAGAGATATTTTCATTTTGTCTTGTAAGAGATTGAAATATGTTTTTCATTTTGTCTCCTGAGTGATAGAAGTAAAAAAGAAGCAGAGAAGAGAGAATCATAGTAAGATATATCCTGGTTCAGCTGCTAAGTGCAATACTTCCCTAAGATCTACCCAATTCTATCTGGGACAAATCCAGATTCTAAACCCAATCTAAATTTGACTAGACCTCAATCTAGCTTTTAACAGCAAAGTGCTAACCCAACTTGCAAGGGACTAGGACTTACCCTAACTTTTAACTACAAAGTGCTAACCCAACTTGTAAGGAAGAAACACTGTCATGGAAGAAGAAAACGATGAAAGCATCCCTCTACCTTCGGCTGCGAGTACATCCTCCTCTAACAAGTACTTGGTCAACAACATTGTGAAAGATGTTTTACAAGAATTTTTGAATTTGACCAAACATATGATTAACTCGAGCAAGCAAGCAAGGAAATTCTCCATTTAAAATAAAAATTCAGTGAGAAAGTCTCAGAGCCGAGTTGAAGTACTTCTAAAGTACATTGACTCCTTGGAAGATGAACTGATGCAATCTTATCAAGAAGATGAAGAGATCTTGAAAATCGAAGATGAAGAATCCGATGTCTAGTCCATTGTCTCTATTGTTGCTGCTTAAAACTATTTCTATTGTTTATGTTATGATTTTTTGATACTCTTTTTGTTATATGGATGATTTTAATATGACTGATTGGATTTAAACTTTGAACTGCTAACTGTTTATGCCTAACAAACCTTCTTGTGCAGGGCATATTTCACCTCCTTGATAACAAAAGGAGAGTGAATCATGGAAAAATGAATTAAATGAATTAGGCTAATTGATGCTGATTGTTTAGTACTGTGCTGTTTGTTTAACACTTTTCTATGATTGTTTGATGCTGCATTATGAATTTTAAGTTGATAGTTTATTGAGTTTCTATTAAATGCTTTATCAGGTTAGATCAATATTTGATGAATTGGTTTGATTGGTAGGCAAGGATGTTTTTGAAATTTTGTGAATAATAGGTCATTTTTATTGATTGGCATTTTTATTGAGTATTGCTGGATTTTTATTGAGTATTATTTCTTTCATTCTTCTTCTTCTTCCACTTTCCTTGTTCTTTGCTCCCTCTCTTGTTTTCTTTCTTTGTTCTCTGCTTCTATTCTCCATTTTTCTATTTTATTCTTTCTTTTCTCATTCGCTGCTTCTTTCATTGTGTCAATAAAATGTCCTCCTAGCTAGGAGCGTGAAGCAGGCAATGCTGAAATCATACTTCGCACGGTGCGATAAACTGCAACACCCATACACACATACACATGTACAACATGCATACGACCCATAGCAAAGCAATGCACCCCTATTAACTCCATGTATAAAATAATTTCTGCAAACTATCACGTCTTAATTTTATCGACTTTTTATTTTAGAAAACTTGAGCCTTTAGAGATGAGTGTAAAAATAAAATATGATACTACTATTTTTGGCTCATTTTTTTTTAAAATGAAAATAATTATGGTGTAATGCAATGAAATAAACATATATAAAGTATTTGCACTGCTATGGGTGTTAGTCAAAACGTAGGCTACATTTTTTCCTTTATCACATTTTTCAATTTTTGTGTGCAACCGAAATGCAGGCTACGTTTATGAAGTTTCAGCTTTTTAAATTTTTTGTTTTTGTTTCTTAGCCCAAAACACATGTTGCGTTCGGAAATGGGCATTTTTTATTTTTTATTTTTTTGCAAACTTAAAACGCAGGTTGCGTTTAGAGATGACCCTTTTTTTGGAGACCCCAAAACGCAGGTTGCATTTTTAGTGGGTCAAAAAAGTTTTTCGAAAGCTACAAAATGCAGCCTACGTTTTGTACAAGAAATAATATTTTAATTGAGAGACTTGCCTATAAATATGGAACTGAATTCAACCCAAGTTGTACCTCACTTTCATTCTACTCCCATTCCTTTTTCTTTCATATATCTCATGCTTTTGAGTTTTTTTGGCAATTAGTAATGTAAAAAAAGTCAGGTTCAGTGAGGTTGAGGTTATGGAAGATTTTGCAAATATGCGAGTGTATTATAACGGTGAGATTATACCAAACACATACAAAGGAGTGACTTTTGTGTGTGAATGTCCGTTTTTATTTTCTATTCCATGTACCATGAATTTTGTAGAGTTGCAAAATAGTCTTTGTGAGAACATAGAAAATCACATTTTGAAAAAGGGTGAGCAATATTTTGTACAGAAATTCTGTACAAGTATTTGATGGGCTGATACAGTTTCAACTAATGCCCATCACTGACAACGCATGCATGCAACGGATGTCTTATATTTATCAACAAACCCAATTTCACATGCCGATGATAGAGCTGTATGTTGAGTTTGAACAACATACGGGGATGGATGCAGTTGGCAACGATGTGAACATTGATGAACTCGGCGATATAGATTGGGAAGAAGATAAAAATGACAGTGAAGAGGATTTTGAAGCCAACTATGAAGTCGATGACGAAAATGATAACGGAGACTTGGCAGGCAATCCGGCAGTACAAAATGAGGCGCATGCGATTGTAAGTTAGCACCCTTTTGGTGTTTCATCTTTTATGCAGACTCTGGATCTCGAAGCCATGCATACCCAGAAATTTCCTGAGTATACGAATATCAGTAAGTTATCTTATGGTTATTAATTATAGTTACCACTATCATTTATTTTATTTTCCTTGTCCGACTGACAGTGGTTCACATGTCATAAGTGAAGGCAACGTTATGACAGAAGATTGTGACTTTAGTGTTGGAATAGAATTTGGTTCTAGATAGTCGGTGATATCTACAATCAAAAGCTATACTATCTCTAGATGAGTTGATTACACTATTTATGAGTTTGAGCCGCAGACATTCTATGCAAAATGCAAGGGTTATGGTGCAGGGTGCAATTGGCTTATCCGAACCAGCTTGAATAAAAAGAAAGCGTGTTGAGAGATCAGAAGATACAATGGTAAACACATGTGTACCATGGGTACGATTTCACAAGATCATGCCAAGTTGGACTCAGACACAGTTGTAGATGCCATTAGGCCGTTGGTTGAAGTAGACTTGTCGATAAAGGTGAAGTCTATTATTGCAGAAGTTCAGTCCAGGTTCAACTACAGTGTAAGTTACCGCAAGGCTTTGTTGGTAAAGCAAAAATTTGTCGCAAAAGTTTTCAGTGATTGGGAAGTTTCTTACTAGACTATGCCAGTATGGTTGAAAGCAATGACTACCAAGATGCCAAGGTCTCGTGTTTAAATAAAATACTCCCTTTTTACCGTGAGAGTGAGAAAGTTCAAGGTGTAAGAGTTCTCCATCGTGTTTTTTTGAGCTTCTATCCGTTTATTATAGCATTCAGACACTACAAGCCAGGTTGATGGCTTACAACTGTACAGAAAATATAAAGGTGCACTACTAGTTGTGGTTACACAAGATGGGAACCAAAACATTATGCCTATTGCATTTGCGATAGTTGAGGGTGAGACGGCATACGCGTGGTAGTTTTTCCTAACTAATTTGTGGAGATATGTTGTTACCATTGATGGCATGGGAATTATTTCTGACAGCTATAGCTCCATCGACGCAACAATAGCTCAGAGTAATGGTGCATGGTCACCACCAAGAGTGTGGCACATGTTCTACTTCAAGCACATCGGGTCTAATTTCTTAAGGAGGTTCAAGGCTCTGTATTTGCATAAACTTGTGGTTAAAATAGGTGTTTGACTTTGCTATTATGGTCCAATCCATAGTAATTTTGTGCCATCTGCATATGATTAAATTGTTTGTTCAATAGACTATTCTAGGATGGAACAGGAGTACACCAAAAACTACCAATAGCTTAAAGAGAAGGTAAGACATATACTCAATGGTGTGATTTAGAGATGGGTATTAGCATTCGACGGGGGTCATCGTTGGAGACATATGACGACAAGCTTGGTAGAGTGCATAAATTCTGTCCAGCCTCATGAGCGTGTTTGTAACAAACACAAGTATTTAGAATTTGCTACCAAAAGAGTTGAAAAAAGTTTTTGACCTGTAGTAAACATTGTCGTCAATAGGTTCGACAGGCGCAACGAGATGTTTGAGGTTCGTGAATTGCAAGATGGCTCCTTTTACACTGTTAGCCTTGCGCAATGACACTGCAATTATGGCCATTTGCAGGTCGAGCGACTCCCATGTCGCCATGTTCTTACATGTTGCGCTAGCCAGCTTCTTGATTGGAAAGTATAACTGCATGACGTGTACAAGATGTCTGAAATTTGCAAGGTGTACAGAGACGAGTTTGTTTCGACGGGTGACCCACCTATATGGGATAGATATGAAGGGAGCGAAGGTATTGCCTATTAAATATTTAGGTGTGCGACAAAAGGAAGACTGAAGTCAACCCGCTACTTGAATGAGATGGATTCGTGGGATATGCGTGGTCTTCGCTGGTGTACTATATGTGGACAGAGGGACATAGCTGTAGCTGAAGTCCTCAGCGTGCAGGTCCAAGCTCCACCAGAGGTCAATAGTGGTTAAGCTTTTTATGTAACTTTTTATGACCTACTTAACAATTATATGTAACTTTTTATGTAACTTCTTTATGTATTTTAAACTACTGTGTAAGATTTTTATGTTATTGTGTAGTTTATTTATGTATGCATTAGACACTGATAATAAATAAATATTTAGATTAAAAGTGTAACAGGCTAATCTCAAACAGTTATACGAGAACAAAGCTAAATATAGAATAAGAATACGAGAACAAACAGAAACTCATAAATATACAATATGAGATACAATACTGAATATGAGATACAACACTAAAAACAAAGCTAAATTCAAGCAGTAAAAGATAAACTACAACAGACTACTTTCTCAGCGCTTTCTTCGAATATAAAGATGGGGTGTATTTATCCGGTGGCGCAGTATGTGCCTGTAAATTATATGGATGACCCTGAGACACTATGGCATCCAGACCATCGCCAATATCATAAGCACTGACATCTGGCATGCTCGCACCGCAAGTGTCGTACAAACGAAACCACTCATCCCCCAGAGTACTCTCTCTACCATAATCATACTAGTGCTAAAGACCATGTCCCAAAAATCTCTTTTTCTACTGCGGGTATTCATTCAAATCGAACAACTCGCTATGCGGTGGTGTGGAAGGATAAGGATGATCTACATGAACCGATGATCGATCCATGTGAAAGTCACTGGCATGACTTGATGTGAAGCGATAACTAGCAGACTAATGAGAAGCAGTAGGCCCTTGCTGCTTTGGCGACAGAAATAGATCATCTGTATCTCTCAAGACCTAAGACAAGCTGATGGTGTCCGATCCACCCAACGGACTAAACTGACCATCTGCTGGAATTGCCATCTGTGGTATGTAGGGTTCAGTTGCCTGAGGTGGTTGTGGTTCCGGTATGTACGGTTGTTGTTGATCCCACGCCGGCCATTGCTATTGTTGCTCATATATCAAAAACTGTTGCTGGCCGTAGACCGGTGCCTGAAACTGCTGGGCATATACCGAGTCCTAAAAATGTTGCTCATACCCTGGCATCTAGAACTGGTGCTCATATGCCGGAGTTTAAAAGTGGTGCTCATATGCCAGAACCTAGATAAAAATTAGTAGTAATTAATAATAATTAATAACGGAATCAATAATAATAATTAACAACGACAACATTAATGATAATAAACCTTAATGATACCTGAAACCTTTGGTCATAACCCGGTGTCTGATAATGGTGCTCATGACCCGGCACCTGAAACTGCTGCTCATGAGGGGGAATTTGCTACTGAGGTCCATCTGGTTCTTCCTGTTGTTTCTGTGGCTCATTCGTGTCAGCCTCTTCACCTGTAACTCTATCTGACAGTAGCAGGTGATGCCCAATACTGCTGTATGTACCAGTCGTAGTACACTTGGAGAGGATGAAAGTCGACAATCTCGTCCCCTAACTGCAGTGTGTTATAGCAGCAAGATATCTACAAGTTAACCCATTAAATGTTCCTCTCTCTCCAGTCATGGTTCTTTGGGCCTATCAACCGCCTGCAATGATTATGACCAATCTCGAATGCCGTGTCTGGGGAAAGCTGTTGTAGCCCAAACTGTTGTCTTACTCGATCTGTCGAGTGTCACTCTATACACTTGAATGACACTAATGGCGACTTTGTGGAGCACATAAACAAATTTACAACGAGGTACTTTGGAATCTCGACTCCCATATACGGCCGCCATATAAATTGTACATTAGTAACCACAAGGCCAATTAGTAAATTTATTATTCTAAATAAGCAGCCTAACATAAATGGCTAAAACTTACATTGTTGACTCCCATGTCATTGAGTCCTTCGCCTAAAATGCGCAGTAGGCTTCTGTGTATATCCTGTATGCCGACACCAATGACTCTACCAAAACAAAATTAGAATGATTGCAATAAGAACAACAACAGCACCAACAACAACAACAACAACAACAATAATAATAATAAACAATACCGTCACACAAGTGGAACACCAACATCGACGAGATGATCGCGGGGAATAGGCGCTAGGAACGGCATACGCTCCCACGTCCAAACAAAAAGTAGTATTAGTGGCCCATCTATCTCTTTATAGTTGTATCATGATACACGACACAACAATCTGTATAGATGTACCGAATTGGCAGCCCCCAACTGTATAACGGAATCTGGTAGAAATCCCGAAGTAGAGGCAGAAATTTTGAGTTCAACAAAGTGGTAGACTTATCCGGAAACATATCCATTCCGAGCATGCAAAAAATGTGAGCCTAGACATACCACTCAATGGACTCCTACGTGTCACATGGTTTAGTGTCTCTGCACCGCCGAACCCATGCAAGACTTACCTTACTCAAGATGTGATCCTGCGGATCAGACTCCCGACCAAAACACGCGATGTAGTTCTCCACTAAAAATTGGTGACTGCTGTCTGTTCTACCCGTGGTGGGCTCCTCATTAATTGGGAGGCTAAGTATATGTGTCACGTCTTTCAGCGTCACCGTCACTTTCCCCACTAGAAAGTAAAACATGTGTAGATTTTCGGCCTTTATCGTTCCACCAATGCACTCAGGAGTGTATAATGGCCTCTCATTTTTCCTACTAGCGAAACGTGATGAAACCCAGTCAATGCTAAGGTCACTGCAGCTACTTCGTTAAAGGTTTCTAGTGGATCCAGTTTCTTGAACAATAAATTCCTGATTGCCTGAAAAAGAAATGATAATTATTAATATTACTTCATAATTATAATAAGTGTTAACAATAACATTAATAAAAGTATTAATATTTTTCTTAACAACTAGCAACAACAATAAATATCAAATAATAATAATAATAATAACCATAAAAAAGTTTTTAAAAATAATATTCTGCTAATAATCTATTAATTATTACCATTATTATTATATTAAAAAGGGCTATGTTTCACATCCAAACAATTTTTATCCAAGTTTTATTCAAGTAGGTCCAACACCAACAAAAATCACTCTTATTAAAAGAGGGTCATTACACGCGCTTCTTCTTCTTCTTCTTTCAAATACACCGTACACACATACGTCATCTTCTTCTTCTTTTAAATTCACGTATACCTCTTTCTCCTCCTCTTCCTCCTTCTCATCCTTCTTCTTCTTCTTCTTCACGCACGTAGTTTCTTTCTCTGCTTCTGCTTCTCCTCCTCCTCCTCTTTCTCTTCTTCTTCTTCTTCTCCTCTTTTGTTATCGTCATCACCAACGATACAAACATTATTTTTTCAATTGAATTGTAATTGCTAAATTGAATTGAATGGACGCAAGTGTTCTGAATCTAAATTGAATTGAATTGATAATATTTAAATTGTAGACAGCGGTGTTTCGAATTTGATTTTATATAATGTATTATGTTTCGTTCAATCAGTACTATACAATTGTTTTACCATAAGTACGTGTTCAGTTTATTACGCAGAAAGCTGTTTGAATTTGATTTTATATACTAGATTATGTTTCGTTCACTCAGTACTATACAATTATTTTACCATGAGTACGTGTTCAGTTCACTATGCAGAAAACTGTTCAAATTTGATTTTATATAATGGATTGTGTTTTGTTCTGTCAGTACTATACAACGGTTTCACCATGAGTACGTGTTCGGTTCACTATGCAGAAAGCTGTTCGAATTTGATTTTATATAATGGATTATGTTTCATTCACTCAGTGCTATACAATTGTTTCACCATGAGTACGTGTTCGGTTCATTTCTGTTCTGCACAATTCAAAATTCTTCCTCCTTACCAGGGAGAGAATGAGAAAAAGAAAAAAATACAGCAGCAACAACAACAAAAGAATGACGATAAGAAAAAAACATGTGAAGAAGAAAGAATGCGAAAAAGAAGGAAGAGAATGAAGAGGAGGAAGAACGCGAAGAACAAAACGAAGAAGAAGACGCTCCGTGCGAAAACGAGCGTGAGAAGAAGAAGAAGAAGAAGAAGAATAAGAAGAAGAAGAGAAGAAACGTGACGAAAGAAGAAAAACGAAAAGGCGTGTGACCTAAAATTACTTGGATGAGCTTGGATGCCAAAATTGCTTGGATGTGGAGAATATCTCTATTAAAAAATAATAATAACAACAAGATAACGATAATTTATTAAACAGTATTATTATTATCTTAAATAATAATAATAAATTATTAAACATCACTAAAGTAAAGAACATAGAAATAAATATATTTATTCATAATAAAATTAAAAAAAATCACTTATCCATTGAGGATGATCTAGATATTCAATAATGTGTTCTTCAGGTAAGGTAACATTACAAACCATTTTTTCCTCCTCTTTCACTGAATCCTAAACCTTCACTGTATTCTTATTCTTCCTAAATTTACCCCCTTTCACCCCTCAACGCCAACCCTTTCACTCTCAAAACACCCTTACCGTAGTATAAGTGAAATTGTAACTTCTTCATGGCCTGTGTTTTGCTTTTGAAGACCAGCTGCATCATACTCCTCAACACGTGTCATGCATGCAAGGGGAGAAGCTGCCAATCGCAACCTGTGATTTGCCTATCCGGCTTGCCAAATGCAACCTGCGTTTGGGGATTTTCAAGCTGGTCAAAGTAGTAGGTCATGTCTGCATGCAGCA
>NC_029772.3:29830252-29839481 GCF_000817695.3 Arachis duranensis | reverse complement strand
CTTTAGCATTTTCTTTTCTAGTCAAAACATAACTTGCGTTTTGCATGTTACAGACTTTAACAGATCCACATTTGTGGATTACACGCCATGCAACAATATCCTTGAAGATCACCATTTTTACTTCCATTAATTAATTAATTTCCGACTATTTTCATTTCTAAATAATTGTCATTTTGTTCCTTTTTATACATTAAAAATTAATGTATCCATAATTACCATACTCAGATAAAAAAATTCATCAACAAAATTACAGTCAATAATTTCTTATCTAGAATCAATAATTCAATTATACGAATTTCAAATTCCAGATTCAGCAACAAAACCATGATAAATTCAAATCACAACAACCATTCCAGACCTGTAATTGGAGTTTTTGATTCAGGAACCAACTTACCTAAAGGCCAAAATATGAGTTCTGAATGTTGCCGATCGTACGTGGTAGGGAACAGAATTGGCTGTGGAAGATGATGATCTCCACAATTGTAGAACCACTTAGTGCAACGATGTCTTGCGATGTCCGGCCAAAAATGGCACCGAGAGTTGGTGTCTTCATGAAGGGGAAGGTGAAAGATGCAAATATATTAGATCTGGAACGACACCAAAGCCTCCTTGCTGGTTCACAAATGCGGCGGTTGTTGGTGGATTAGCTGCAAGAAAGACTGCGACGAACGACGTAGTGGTAGCAAGCGAAAATGGTGAGAGAAGGCATTCTATTCCGCCGTTTTCCATCAATCATGGCCAAGCCAACACTACTCCAAGTGGCAGTATTTCCATGGGATCGTGAAGTTGAGACCCGAATAGAGACTAACTCTCATGCATCGATAGTAGCGGCTTTGGGAAAAGACAGAGAAAATGCAATAGAGAACAGCAGTAAGGGAGGAAGAAGAAGGAGGAATTGGAGATGAACGATGGAGCTTGGCCCGCTGCCTACTATTCTTTTGGTAGTTGTGAATCCCATGGCAGAGAGGCAAGGAGTGATGCGTGAGCATCTTTTCTATCTTTTTCTAGTGAATTTGCATTCAAATTGTTGAGTTTAATCAAGACTTAAATATCTTTTAGCCACTACGGAAGCCTCTTTGATTCGTATGCAATTCTACTAATTTCAGGTAGCATTCAGATGGATTTGATGGAGTTTCCGTAGTAAAAGAGAAGAAAGTGAATGATGTTATCAACCCTGACCTCCCTGCACTCTAACATGAATAACTCGAGCTATAAATGTC
This sequence comes from Arachis duranensis, assembly GCF_000817695.3. Classification (NCBI taxonomy): domain Eukaryota; kingdom Viridiplantae; phylum Streptophyta; class Magnoliopsida; order Fabales; family Fabaceae; genus Arachis; species Arachis duranensis. Next base: position 29,838,261 of record NC_029772.3, on the reverse strand, counting down.
CAATTAATGTGATTCCTTTGGCATTCAAAAGTAACTTCCAGAGCTTTCCAACGATGTATAATAGTCTACACTTCTTCTCCAAAAAATTTGGGCTTGATGGCGCCTAACTTGGAAAAATCCTAAGTTATGCACTGCATGGGTGGCGCCTAACTTGGCTTTTCCCAAGTTAGGCGCTAGGACAAGGGAAAAGCCTCCTAATACACACTACCAAGGTGGCGCCTAACTTGGATTTTTTCAAATTAGGCACCAGGACAACCATCAACAAGCAATTTCATTCGGCCAGGCTCAAGTTAGGCGCCACCTCCACCAAGTTAGGCGCCAAGGCACACTCAACACGCCCAATCCTTGCTGCCTCCTCCAAGTCCAACTTCAACATCTTCAAGTTAGGCACCACTACTATGAAAGGCAATGGTCCCCACTCATCCGTCAAAGATGCACGAAGATATTACTCAATTTTAATTAAAAATTTAATTTATTTATTAATAGGAAAAGATATTATTTAGTTTTAGAAAATATAATTTACATTAATTAGGATTAGATATAAAAGGATAAAGAATCAGCCCTTCATGCTCTTCTCTTCTCCTCCACCTCATTCCGCAATTTACAATTTTATAGAACCCTAGTTTTCCCTCTGAACCATGAACAACTAAACCTCCACTGTTAATGTTAGGAGCTCTGTTTATTCTATGGATTAATACTATTACTTTTCTATTTTAATTCATGTATAGATTTCAATTTCAAGAATTATTTTCGTTCTTTATCTTATGAATCTGGGTGGAACGAAAGTATGACCCTTGTTCTAATTGAGTTCTTGTAAAACTTGGAAAAGCTCTTTACTTGAACAATAGCTTGAAAACAATTTCTCCTAAATTTCTAATTATCTGGACTTAACGGGATACATGACATATAATCCTCTTATATTTGGATCATTAGGGTTTCTATGGCATATAAACTAGATTTGAACTAACCCTCTAATTGGAATCAAGTGACCAAGGAATTGGCGGTTGATGAAGGTTAGAGGAAACTAAAAAAGTCTAAGGAATTAGGGTTTAGTCACATATAGTTTGCCATGAATTGAATCTTGCCTGATTAAAATAGTTGGTAAGAAAAGTTAATCTGGAAAATAAATATCTCTGAAGCCTTAACTGTTTTATCCATATATTTCACAACCTGTTTACTACTTGCTTATTTAATTTTCTGAATTTACTGTTAATGCTGTTGAACTCTCAAAACACCATTTTCTGTTTGTCTAACAAAGTAAATCACGCAATCATTATTTCTTAGTCCATTAATTCTCTTGGGATCGATCCTCATTCACTTGAGGTACTACCTGGTACCACCCGGTGCACTTGCCGGTTAGTTTGTGCATTATAATTTCTGCACCAAGTTTTTAGCGCCGTTGCCGAGGATTGACTGTGATTGACAAGTATTAGTTGTTTGATTTCTTAGATTAGGCATTTTAGCTTTAGTTTCATTTAATTTTGCTCTTTAATTTTTGAAAATTAGTGCTACTATTTTTCCTTAATTTCTGTAATTAAGTTTGGTGTTACCTAGTTATTTTTACTTTAATTTTCCTATTTAATTTCTTTTTCTTAATTTCAAAATTTTCATTTTAATTTTATCTATAATTTTTGAATTTTTTTCCTTTAATTATTTAGTTGTTCTATTTTATTTCTTTACACAGGTTACCTCACTGAGAATTCTCTGCACTCTTACGTAGAGACTCCCACTTTTCTTGTTTTCTATTTGTTTATAAGCAGGAACAGGGACAAAGAACCTCTTATAGATTTTGATCCTAAACCTGAAAGAACTTTGAGGCGGCGCTTGCAATAAGCTAGGCTGTACAAGGCTAGTGAAAATCTCAGTGAGACCTTTGAAAAGGAAGCTGAAGAGTCCATTATGGATTCTAATCGTGTTGTTAATGCTAATGCAGGAAATTAGAATGAGAATGACCAACCTAGAAGTGTCACAACCCAATCTGACCGTGACTGGCGCTTAGGAAAATCTTCCCAAGCAAGCCTCAGAAATCGATATTGCAGGAAACAGAACAAATAGAATTTCCAATTATACAAAAAAAAACAACACATTCTCAACCTCATATTTAAAATATACTCAGCATATTTATATAAAATTCGACTTAAATATTTACAGCAAAGCATAGTCTATTAGCTTCATCTATTAGAATATTTACAAGCAACATACTCAAGTCACTAAAGTCGTACCCTGCCTGTGTCACAAACACTAAGCCCTTAAACAATAAAGGGCTCACCAACACAAACAAAACTAGAGCAGAACTGATGAAGTTGGATTAGGATCAATGCCCATATCTAAAAAAAATGAAAGAATAACAGAGTTTTGCAACTCAGTAAGTAAGCAGAGCATCTATGGCCTCACAAGAGACAGTTGTATAATTAGTAAGCTCTTAATTACAATAATTCTACTTTAATAATAGAGACAAAATCATACTTAAACACAATGATAATTAATTATAAATATTAAGCATTCAAACTTCTTTATTTATAACAATATACGCGGAAGGTTATCTAATCCAGAAAAATCAAAATAACAGACAGAAATCACACTTAGGTTGTTTTCCTTCGTGTGAGTTCTGAAACAGACATGTTCCACTAATTTTGTGGACATGAAACAGACAGGAACCATTTCATCCCATATGGTCCTGAAAAATGCAATTATATAATTGACAAGGTGCACCAAGTCTAGCCTTTACTGCCGCTAGCTGTAGTTTCTGTCATAGAACCTTCCAAAATATTTTGACATACAAATTATGATCAAACTAAAGGTTGTCAACAAATCAATAAATACATCATCAATTCAATAGTAATAATTCATGTAATAACTTTTATTCAAATTCAATACTAAATTTACTTTCAAAGTGTATATGCAAGATAATATTTACATTATAGTTTAATTTCTCAAATAACCACTTCATTCATTTCAATGTTAAATATCATGTCTCAAGTGGGATTTTCTTTGTAAAATATTTAACATAACCATCATATTAACAAATAAGTTAGTAAATAATTAAATAATAAATTATAAAAATTGTCTTCAATAGTTATAAAGATGATGTGAATGCTAAAATTTAACTATAGATACTAAGTTTACTTATAGACTAATATCCAAGAGAGGAATTTCTACTCCACAGGTTCCAACAAGCAAGGACAGCGATTCCTTTGAGTATCTAATACCACAAACATAACAATAATAACTCTAATAAGTTAATCTTAACATCAATTGATATAATATAACCTATATACCAAATAATCCCAAATTCTATCTTACCCTAACCCTAAATTTTTGGATTTATTAATGCCCATAATTATAAACATAACAAAAATTAAAGATATAGGCAATTATCAAGTTAAAAAATCACCTTAATGGCTTAATAATTGGTAATACTTGAATTAAAGGTTATTTCTCACTTCTTCAAGCTTAGGCTACTTTAATGGAGTTTTGGAATAATACCAACAAAAGAGAACACACTTGATAGGGTGTAATAGAGTTAGAGTAGAAGAAGAGTAGTGAAATTAATTGAAATACAGGTGTATAAAATTATTGTTGAAGAAGTGATATAGTGATATGAAGGAGGAAGGAATTAAAATGTATGGAATTATTGTTGAAGAAATGGCATGAGGGGGAGGAGGGGAACGTATCTTGGCGGTGAGGAAGGGTAAAATGTTGGCACAGTGTGTATAAGGTGATTCTCAGAGTGTGTGTATCGTTGGAAGTGAAGGAAAGAAAGAAAAGGTTACGAGCTTGGCCCATCTGTGGGGTTTTATTATTATTTTTTTTGTTATTAGGCCCTACAATCTCCCCACCTTAAAAAAATTCGGTCCCCAAATTTCAAACATAATACGGATATTTGTCACGCATTATATTCTCAGGTTCCCAGGTTGCTTCTTTCTCCGAATGGTTCTTCCAGACTACTTTTTCTGAGGCTATTTCTTTAGAACGTAACTTCCTTATTTGGCGATCAATTTTAGCAATAAGTTCTTCTTCAAATAATAAATCCTCTTTCAGTTCCACTGATTGGGGTGTAAGTACATGAGATGGATCATTGATGAGCGGATAATTTATACGCTTTTTGGCATTGTTTTTAGGTAGTTTTTAGTAGGATCTAGCTACTTTTAGGGATGTTTTTATTAGTTTTTATGTAAAATTTATATTTCTAGACTTTACTATGAGTTTGTGTATTTTTATGTAATTTTAGGTATTTTTTAGCTGAAATTGAGGGACCTGAGCAAAACTCTGAAAGAAGGCTGACAAAGGACTGCTGATGCTGTTGGATTCTGACCTCCCTGCACTCGAAATGGATTTTTCGCAGCTACAAAACTCCTAATGGGACGCTCTTAATGTCGTTGGAAAGTAGACATCCAGAGCTTTCTAGAAATATATAATAGTCCATACTTTATTCGTGATTAGATGACGTAAACTGGCGCTCAACGCCTGTTCCATGCTGCATTCTGAAGTCAAACGCCAGAAACACGTCACGAACCAGAGTTGAACACCAAAAACATGTTACAACTTGGCGTTCAACTCCAAAAGAAGCCTCAGCTCGTGTAAAGTTCAAGCTCAGCCCAAGCACACAACAAAGTGGGCCCCGGAAATGGATTTCTGCACTTGGACTTATTTCTATAAACCCTAGTAACTAGTTTAGTATAAATAGAACTTTTTACTATTGTATTTTCATCTTTGGTCTCAATTTTATTCTATTATTCATCTTAGGAGACTATTGATCACGTTTGGGGGCTGGCCATTTGGCCATGCCTGAACCTTCATCACTTATGTATTTTCAACGGTGGAGTTTCTACACACCATAGATTAAGGGTGTGGAGCTTTGCTGTACCTCAAGTTTTAATACAATTACTACTATTTTCTATTCAATTCAGCTATTCCTATTCTAAGATATTCATTGCACTTCAACATGATAAATGTGATGATCCATGACACTCATCATCATTCTCACCTATGAACGCGTGACTGACAACCACTTCCGTTCTACTTTAGGCCGGGCGCATATCTCTTGGATTCCTTAATCAGAATCTTCGTGGTATAAGCTAGAATTGATGGCGGAATTCATGGAAATCCAGAAAGTCTAACCTTGTCTGTGGTATTCCGAGTAGGATTCCAGGATTGAATGACTGTGACGAGTTTCAAACTCGCGATTGTTGGGCGTGGTGACAAACGCAAAAGAATCAAGGGATTCTATTCCAACATGATCGAGAACCGACAGATGATTAGTCGTGCTGTGACAGAGCATTTGGACCATTTTCACTGAGAGGATGGGATGTAGCCATTGACAACAGTGATGCCCTACATACAGCTTGCCATGGAAAGGAATAAGAAGGATTGAAGGAAGGCAGTAGGAAAGCAGAGATTCAACAGGGACAAGCATCTCCATACACTTATCTGAAATTCCCACCATTGAATTACATGAGTAACTCTATCTTTATTTTCTGCTTTATTTACTATTCGAAAACTCCATAACATTTATTATCCGCCTAACTGAGATTTACAAGATGACCATAGCTTGCTTCGTACCAACAATCTCCGTGGGATCGACCCTTACTCACGTAAGGTATTACTTGGACGACCCAGTGCACTTGCTGATTAGTTGTGCAGAGTTGTGACTAAGTGTGATTCACGTTTGAGAGCGCTACCAAGTTATTGGAGCCATTGTTGATGATCACAATTTCGTGCACCAAGTTTTTGGCGCCGTTGCTGGGGATTGTTCGAGTATGGACAACTGACGGTTCATCTTGTTGCTCAGATTAGGTAATTTTCTTTTTATTTTTCTTTTCAAAAAGTTTTCAAAAATATTTTTCAAAATTTTTTCTTTGTTTTCGAAAAAATTATTCAAAATTTTTAAGAATGAATTCTAGTGTTTCATAAAGTATGTTGAAGCTTGGCTGGCTGTAAAGCCATGCCTAACTCAATTGGATTGAGGCTTCAAAACCATCAACATAGAGGCAAGTTAATTGGAATATCAGTTGTTACATGCCTGATTTATATCTTCTAAAGCTGGCTGGCTATTAAGCCATGCCCAACCCTTGGATTGGAGCTTTAGGCTAATATTGAAAGATTCCTGGAATTCTTATTAAAAATTTTGGATTTCTTATTTTCTTTTTTTTTCTATATGTTTTTCGAAAAAAAATTAAAAGAAAATCCAAAAAAATCATAAAATCATAAAAAAAAAACCAAAAATATTTTGTGTTTCTTGTTTGAGTCTTGAGTCAATTTTTAAGTTTGGTGTCAATTGCATGTTTTTAAAAATTTTGCATTATTTTTTGAAAATTCATGCATTCATGGTGTTCTTCATAATCTTCAAGTTGTTCTTGGTAAGTCTTCTTGTTTGATCTTGATGTTTTCTTATTTTGTGTCTTTTATTGTTTTTCATATGCATTTTTGCATTCATAGTGTCCATGCATTAAAGATTTCTAAGTTTGGTGTCTGGCATGTTTTCTTTGCATAAAAAATTTTTCAAAAATATGTTCTTGATGTTCATCATGATCTTCAAAGTGTTCTTGACATTCATCTTGACATTCATAGTGTTCTCATAATTAAAATTTCAAAAATAAAAAAATATATTTTCCTTTTTCTCTCAAAATTTCGAAAATTTGGGTTGACTTAGTCAAAATTTTTTTAAAATTAGTTGATTCTTGTAAGTCAAATCAAATTTTCAAATTTTAAAAATCCTATCTTTTCAAAACTTTTTCAAAAATAAAATCTTTTTCTTTTTTATCTTATGATTTTCGAAAATTTAAAAATATTTTTCAAAAAAATCTTTTTCTTAATTTTATCTTTATTTTCGAAAATTATGCTAACAATTAATGTGATTGATTCAAAAATTTGAAGTTTGTTACTTTCTTGTTAAGAAAGGTTCAATCTTTAAATTCTAGAATCTTATCTTTTAGTTTCTTGTTAGTCAAGTAATTAATTTTAATTTTAAAAATTAAATCTATCTTATCTTATCTTTTATATCATATCTTATTCAAAATTTTATCTTTTTCAAAAATTTGATTTCAAAATATCTTCTTATCTTCTTATCTTTTCAAAATTGACTTTCAAATCTTTTTCAACTAACTATTTGACTTTTTGTTTATTTCTTATCTTTTTCAAAACCACCTAACAACTTTTCTCTCTCTAATTTTCGAAAATAATTCCCTCTTTTTCAAAAAATTCTTTTTAAATTTTAATTTTAATTTTATTTCTTATCTTTATTTTCGAAAATCATTTAACTCCTTTTCAAAATTTAATTTCGAAAATTTCTCCCTCTCTCATCTTTTCCTATTTATTTATTCATTTACTAACACCTCTCTTAACCTCTCTTCATCTCAAATCACTGCCCCTATCCTTACCCTTGTGTTTGGATTCTCCTTTCTTTATTCCCTTCTTCTTCTACTAATAATAAGGAACCTCTTTACTGTGACATAGAGGATTCCTCTTCTTTTTCTGTTCTCTTCTCTTTCATATGAGCAGGAATAAGGAAAAAGGCATTCTTGTTGAAGTTGATCCAGAACTTGAAAGGACTCTGAAGAGAAAACTAAGAGAAGCTAAATTACAACAATCCAGAGACAACCTTACTGAAATTTTTGAACAAGAGAAGGAGATGGCAGCCGAACCTAACAACAATAATGCAAGAAGGATGCTTGGTGATTATACTACACCTACTTCCAAGTTTGATGGAAGAAGCATCTCAATCCCTACCATTGGGGCAAACAATTTTGAGCTGAAACCTCAACTAGTTGCTCTAATGCAACAAAATTGTAAGTTTCATGGACTTCCATCAGAAGATCCCTACCAGTTTTTAACTGAGTTCTTGCAGATCTGGAGACTGTAAAGACAAATGGAGTAGATCCTGAAGTCTACAGGCTTATGCTTTTCCCTTTTGCTGTAAGAGATAGAGCTAGAACATGGTTGGACTCTCAACCTAAAGATAGCCTAGACTCCTGGGATAAGCTGGTCACGGCCTTCTTGGCTAAGTTCTT
>NC_029772.3:29816929-29830132 GCF_000817695.3 Arachis duranensis | reverse complement strand
CAGATGACCAAAAGATGTCCTTCTGACATGTTTTCAGAATGGACAATGATAGATATATTCTATTATGGTCTATCTGAGTTCTCTAAGATGTCATTGGACCATTCTGCAGGTGGATCCATTCACCTAAAGAAAACACCTGCAGAAACTCAAGAACTTATTGACATGGTTGCAAATAACCAGTTCATGTACACTTTTGAGAGGAATTCCGTGAATAATGGGACGCCTCAGAGGAAGGGAGTTCCTGAAATTGATGCTCTGAATGCCATATTGGTTCAGAACAAAGTGTTGACTCAGCAAGTCAACATGATTTCTCAAAGTCTGAATGGATGACAAAATGCATCCAACAGTACTAAAGAGGCATCTTCTGAAGAAGAAGCTTATGATCCTGAGAACCCTGCAATGGAAGAGGTAAATTACATGGGTGAATCTTATTGAAACACCTATAATTCATCATGGAGAAATCATCCAAATTTCTCATGGAAGGATCAACAAAAGCCTCAACAAGGCTTTAATAATGGTGGAAGAAATAGGCTCAGCAATATCAAGCCTTATCCATCATCTTCTCAGTAACAGATAGAGAATTATGAACAGAATACCTCTAACTTAGCAAATTTAGTCTCTGATCTGTCTAAGGCCACTTTAAGTTTCATGAATGAAACAAGGTCCTCCATCAGAAATCTGGAGGCACAAGTGGGCCAGTTGAGTAAGAAAATCACTGAAACTCCTTCTAGTACTCTCCCAAGCAATAATGAAGAGAATCCAAAAAGAGAGTGCAAGGTCATTGATATAATCAATATGGCCGAATGCAAGGAGGAGGGAGAGGACGCGAATCCCACTGAGGAAGATCTCATGGGACGTCTCTCAAGCAAGAAGGAGTTCCCTATTGAGGATCCAAAGGAATCTGAGGCTCATATAGAGACCATAGAGATTCCATTAAATCTCCTTCTGCCATTCATGAGCTCTGAAGACTATTCTTCCTCTGAAGAGGATGAAGATGTAACTAGAGAGCAAGTTGCTCAATATCTAGGAACCATCATGAAGCTGAATGCCAAGTTATTTGGTAATGAGACTTGGGAAGATGAACCTCCCTTACTCATTAGTGAACTTGATACGTGGGTTCAGCAAACTTTACCTCAAAAGAAACAAGATCCTGGGAAATTCTTAATACCCTGTACCATAGGCACCATGACCTTTGAGAAAGCTCTGTGTGACCTAGGGTCAGGCATAAATCTTATGCCACTCTCTGTAATGGAGAAGCTGGGGATCATTGAGGTACAGCCTGCCATGTTCTCATTACAAATGGCAGACAAGTCAGTAAGACAAGCTTATGGATTAGTAGAGGACGTGTTAGTAAAGGTTGAAGGCCTTTACATCCCTGCTGATTTCATAATCTTAGACACTAGGAAGGAGGAGGATGAATGCATCATCCTGGGAAGACCTTTCCTAGCCACAGCAGAAGCTGTGATAGATGTTAACAGAGGAGAATTAGTCCTTCAAATGAATGGGGACTACCTTGTGTTTAAGGTACACGGCTATCCTTCTGTAACAAGGGAGAGTAAGCATACAGAGCTTCTCTCAGTACAGAGTCAAACAGAGCCCCCATAGTCAAACTCTAAGTTTGGTATTAGAAGGCCACAACCAAACTCTAAGTTTGGTGTTAAAACCCCATATCCAAACTCTAAGTTTGGTGTTGGGAGTCTACAACATTGACCTGATCACCTGTGTGGCTCCATGAGAGCCCACTGTCAAGCTATTGACATTAAAGAAGTGCTTATTGGGAGGCAACCCAATTTTTATTTATCTAATTTTATTTTTTATTTTATTGTTCTTTTATGTTTTATTAGGTTCATGATCATGTGGAGTCACAAAATAAATACAAAAATTAAAAATAGAATCAAAAACAGCAGAAGAAAAATTACACCCTGGAGGAAGGACTTACTGGCGTTTAAACGCCAGTAAGGAGTATCTGGCTGGCGTTCAACGCCAGAACAGAGCATGGATCTGGCGTTGAACGCCAGAAACAAGCAACATCCCGGCGTTCAAACGCCAGGAATGTCCCCTAAGGAGAGCTGGCGCTGAACGCCAGAAACAAGCATGGACCTGGCGTTCAACGCCAGAAACATGTTGCACATGGGCGTTAAACGCCCAGAACATGCATCACTTCAGCGTTTAAACGCCAGAATTATAGGCAAAGGCATTTTGCATGCCTAAGTGGTGCAGGGATGTAAATCCTTGACACCTCAAGATCTGTGAACCCCACAAAATCATCTCAGGATCTGTGGACCCCACAGAATCCCCACCTACCATATTCTTCCCTCTTCTCAACATTCATCCTCTCTTTTTAATAAACACTCTTCCCCAAAACCCTTCACCAATCACCTCAATCTCTCTTCCCAATTTCCCCCTTTACCACTCACATCCATCCACTCTTCCCCAAAAACTCCACCTACCTTCAAAATTCCAAATCTCTTCCTCACCCAAACCCACCCTAAAGAGCCGAACCTACTCCCTCTCCCCTCCCTATATAAACCCCTCCATTCTTCTTAATTTTCACACAACACAACCCCCTCTTCTACACCTTGGCCGAATACACCTCCCTTACTCTCCTCCATATCTTCTCTTCTTCTCCTTCTTTTCTTTCTTCTCCTTCTTTTCTTTCTTCTCTTGCTCGAGGGCGAGCAATATTTTAAGTTTGGTGTGGTAAAAGCATAAGCTTTTTGTTTTTCCATTACCATTGATGGCATCTAAGGCCGGAGAAACCTCTAGAAAAGGGAAAGGGAAGACAAAAGCTTCCACCTCCGAGTCATGGGAGATGAAAAGATTCATCTCCAAAGCCCATCAAGACCACTTCTATGATGTTGTGGCCAAGAAGAAGGTGATCCCCGAGGTTCCTTTCAAGCTCAAGAAAAATGAGTATCCAGAGATCCGACATGAGATCCAAAGAAGAGGTTGGGAAGTTCTGACCAACCCCATTCAACAAGTCAGAATCTTGATGGTTCAAGAGTTCTATGCCAATGCATGGATCACTAGGAACCATGATCAAAGTATGAACTCGAACCCAAAGAATTATCTTACAATGGTTCAAGGGAAATACTTAGATTTTAGTCCAGAAAATGTGAGGTTGGCGTTCAACTTGCCCATGATGCAAGGAGATGCACACCCCTACACTAGAAGGGTCAACTTTAATCAAATTTTGAACCAAGTCCTTATGGACATATGTGTGGAAGGAGCTCAATGGAAAAGAGACTCCAAAGGCAAGCCGGTTCAACGAAGAAGACTGGACCTCAAGCCTGTGGCTAGAGGATGGTTGGAATTCATCCAACGCTCCATCATCCCCACTAGCAACCGATCTGAAGTTACTGTGGATCAGGCCATCATGATCCATAGCATCATGATTGGAGAGGAAGTAGAAGTTCATGAAGTTATCTCTCATGAATTCTACAAAATAGCCGATAAGCCCTCTACTTTGGCAAGGCTAGCTTTTCCTCATCTTATTTGCCATTTATGTTACTCAGCTGGAGTTATCATAGAAGGAGACATCCCCATTGAGGAGGATAAGCCCATCACTAAGAAAAGGATGGAGCAAACAAGAGAGCACACTCATGGATCCCAAGAGACGCATGAAGAAGCTCATCACCAAGAAATCCCGGAGATGCCTCAAGGGATGCACTTTCCCCCCAACAACTATTGGGAATAACTCAACACTTCTCTAGAAGATTTGAGTTATAATGTGGATCAATTAAGGGTGGAACATCAAGAGCACTCCATCATTCTCCATTAAATTAGAGAAGATCAAAGAGTAATGAGGGAGGAGCAACAAAGGCAAGGAAGAGACATAGAAGAGCTTAAGGACATCATTGGTCCTTCAAGAAGAAGACGCCACTAAGGTGGACTCATTCCTTGTTCTTATTTCTCTGTTTTTCGATTTTTATGCTATATGTTTATCTATGTTTTGTGTCTCTACTTCATGATCATTAGTATGAAGTAACTATGTCTTAAAGCTATGAATAAATTCCATAAATCATTCACCTCTCTTAAATGAAATATGTTTTAATTCAAAAGAACAAGAAGTACACGAGTTTCGAATTCATCCTTGAATTTAGTTTAATTATATTGAGTGGTGACAATACTTTTTATTTTCTGAATGAATGCTTGAACAGTGCATATTTTTTATCTTGTTGTTTATAAATGTTAAAATTGTTGGTACTTGAAAGAATGATGAACAAAGAGAAATGTTATTGATGATCTAAAAAATCATAAAATTGATTCTTGAAGCAAGAAAAAGCAGTGAAAAACAAAAGCTTGCGAAAAAATGGCAAAAAAAAATTAGAAAGAAAAAGAAAAAAGCAAGCAGAAAAAGCCAATAGCCCTTAAAAACAAAAGGCAACGGTAAAAAAGATCCAAGGCTTTGAGCATCAACGGATAGGAGGGCCCAAGGAGCTAAAATCCAGGCCTAAGCGGCTAAATCAAGCTGTTCCTAACCATGTGCTTGTGGCATGCAGGTCCAAGTGAAAAGCTTGAGACTGAGTGGTTAAAGTCGTGATCCAAAGCAAAAAGAGTGTGCTTAAGAGCTCTGGACACCTCTAACTGGGGACTTTAGCAAAGCTGAGTCACAATCTGAAAAGGTTCACCCAGTCATGTGTCTGTGGCATTTATGTATCCGATGGTAATACTGGAAAACAAAGTGCTTAGGGCAACGGCCAAGAGTCATAAAAGTAGCTGGGTTCAAGAATCAACATACTTAACTAGGAGAATCAATAACACTATCTGAAATTCTAAGTTTCTATAGATGCCAATCATTCTAAACTTCAAAGGATAAAGTGAGATGCCAAAACTGTTCAAAAGCAAAAAGCTACAAGTCCCACTCATCTAATTAGAACTAATATTCATTGATATTTTGGGATTTATAGTATATTCTCTTATTTTTATCCTAATTGATTTTCAGTTGCTTGGGAACAAGCAACAATTTAAGTTTGGTGTTGTGATGAGCGGATAATTTATACGCTTTTTGGCATTGTTTTTAGGTAGTTTTTTAGTAGGATCTAGCTACTTTTAGGAATGTTTTTATTAGTTTTTATGTAAAATTCACATTTCTAGACTTTACTATGAGTTTGTGTGTTTTTATGTAATTTCAGGTATTTTCTGGCTGAAATTGAAGGACCTGAGCAAAACTCTGAAAGAAGGTTGACAAAGGACTGCTGATGCTGTTGGATTCTGACCTCCCTACACTCGAAATCGATTTTCTGGAGCTACAGAACTCCAAATGGCGCGCTCTTAAAGGCATTGAAAAATAGACATCCAGAGCTTTCCGGCAATATATAATAGTTCATACTTTATTCGTGATTAGACGATGTAAACTGGCGCTCAACGCCAGTTCCATGCTGCATTCTGAAATCAAATGCCAGAAACACGTCACGAACCAGAGTTGAACGCCAAAAACACGTTACAACTTGGCGTTCAACTCGAAAAGAAGCCTCAGCTCGTGTAAAGTTCAAGCTCAGCCCAAGCACACACCAAAGTGGGCCCCGGAAGTGGATTTCTGCACTTAGACTTATTTTTGTAAACCCTAGTAACTAGTTTAGTATAAATAGAACTTTTTACTATTGTATTTTCATCTTTGGTCTCAGTTTTATTCTATTATTCATGTTAGGAGACTATTGATCACGTTTGGGGGCTGGCCATTCGGCCATGCCTGAACCTTCATCACTTATGTATTTTCAACGGTGGAGTATCTACACACCATAGATTAAGGGTGTGGAGCTCTGCTGTACCTCAAGTTTTAATGCAATTACTACTATTTTCTATTCAATTCAGCTATTCCTATTCTAAGATATTCGTTGCACTTCAACATGATGAATGTGATGATCCATGACACTCATCATCATTTTCACCTATGAACGCGTGACTGACAACCACTTCCATTCTACTTTAGGTCGGGCGCATATCTCTTGGATTCCTTAATCAGAATCTTCGTGGTATAAGCTAGAATTGATGGCGGCATTCATGGAAATCCGGAAAGTCTAACCTTGTCTGTGGTATTCCGAGTAGGATTCCAGGATTGAATGACTGTGACGAGCTTCAAACTCGCGATTGTTGGGCGTGATGACAAACGCAAAAGAATCAAGGGATTCTATTCCAACATGATCGAGAACCGACAGATGATTAGTCATGCTGTGACAGAGCATTTGGACCATTTTCACTGAGAGGATGGGATGTAGCCATTGACAACAGTGATGCCCTACATACAGCTTGCCATGGAAAGGAATGAGAAGGATTGAAGGAAGGCAGTAGGAAAGCAGAGATTTAACAGGGACAAGCATCTCCATACACTTATCTGAAATTCCCACCATTGAATTACATGAGTAACTCTATCTTTATTTTCTGCTTTATTTACTATTCAAAAACTCCATAACATTTATTATCCGCCTAACTGAGATTTACAAGATGACCATAGCTTGCTTCATACCAACAATCTCCGTGGGATCGACCCTTACTCACGTAAGGTATTACTTGGATGACCTAGTGCAATTGCTGGTTAGTTGTGCGGAGTTGTGATTAAGTGTGATTCACGTTTGAGAGTGCTACCAAGTTATTGGAGCCATTGTTGATGATCACAATTTCGTGCACCAATCATGAATATATTTACGTAACATGGACACATGAAATACCGGGTGAATCATAGACAAATCAGGTGGTAATGCTAAGCGATATGCTACTGCACCTATTTGTTCCAAAATCTCATAAGGACCAATATAGCGAGGACTAAGCTTACCCTTTTTGCCAAACCTCATCACACCCTTCATATGTGACACTCGGAGAAAAACTTGATCACCTACCGAGATTCTAAGTTACGTCTCCTATGATCAGCATAGGCCTTCTGTCTACTTTGGGCTGCTAATAAACGTTCCTTGATCAAGCAAACTTTTTCAATCGCATCTTGTACCAAATCGGGTCCCAACAGTTTGGTTTCACCAACTTCAAACCATCCGATTGGTGATCTACATCGCCTTCCATAAAGAGCTTCAAATGGTGCAATTTGGATACTGGCTTGGTAACTATTATTATAAGAAAACTCAATCAAAGATAGATAGCTATCCCAATTCCCACCAAAATCCAAAACACAACATCTCAACATATCTTTCAAAATTTGAATTGTTCTCTCAGATTGTCCGTCCGTTTGGGGATGGAAAGCTGTACTAAGATTTACTCTTGTTCCAAGTGCATTCTGAAAGGATTTCCAAAAATGAGAGTTAAATTGTGGCCCACAATCTGAGATAATGGACACTGGAGCTCCATGAAGCTTGAATATCTCATCAACATAAAGCTTAGCATATCGGGCAGCGGTATAAGTGGTTTTCATAGGAAGAAAGTGAGCTGACTTCGTCATTCTATCTACTATCACCCAGACTGAATCGTAGCCCTTAAAACTACAAGGTAAACCTGTCACAAAGTCCATAGTAATTCTCTCCCATTTCCATTCAGGTATCTCAATATATTGTAGCAACCCTGCAGGCCTTTGATGTTCAGCTTTAACTTGTTGACAAGTCAAACAATGAGAAACAAAAGTACTTACATCTTTCTTCATGCCTTCCCACCAAAACAATTGCTTCAAATCTTGGTACATCTTATTAGTGCCCGGATGAACGGTGTATTTAGAATTGTGAGCCTCCTCCATAATAGCTTTCTTTAAATCATTGTTATTTGGCACACATAAACGGTTACCACAATGTAAAACACCTTGATCAAGAGAAAAATCTGAATTCTTCCCATTGTGAACATCTTCCATTAGCTTTCTTAACTTTGGATCATCACCTTGCGCAGACTTGATTTGTTCTATTAGGGAGGACTGAGATCGTACATAAGCTAAGAGTGGCCCTGACCCTTCAAGCTTAAAGTATACACCCTCAGATTTCAACTTGTGAATCTCTTGCACTAAAGGTTTCCTTGATAAAACAATGTGATTCAAACTACACATAGATTTTCTACTCAATGCATCAGCAACTACGTTAGCCTTACCTGGACGGTATAAGATAGTACAATCATAATCCTTAAGTAACTCCATCCATCTACGTTGTCTGAGGTTAAGATCTTTTTGTTGAAAGATGTACTTTAAACTCTTGTGATCTGTATAAATCTCACATGTTTCTCCATAAAGATAATGTCTCCGAATCTTTAAGGCAAAAACCACTACTGCTATTTCTAAATCATGAGTTGGATAATTTTGCTCGCGCTTCTTGAGTTGTCTAGATGTATAGGCGATGACTCTACCATGCTACATAAGAACACATCCAAGTCCTACCCGAGATGCATCACAATATACCGAATATCCTCCGGATCCTAAAGGTAAAACTAGAATTGGGGCAGTAGTCAAACACTTCTTAAGCTTTTGAAAGCTTTGTTCACATTCATCAGTCCATTGAAATTTTACATTCTTCTGAGTCAGATTGGTCAAAGGAGCTTATATCTTTGAGAAATCTTTGACAAAATGTCTGTAGTAGCCTGCCAATACTAAAAAGCTACGGATCTCTTTTACTGATGTAGGTCTTGGTCACTGTTGGATGGCTTCTACTTTCTTCGAATCCACTTTGATTCCATCTTTTGATACAACATGACCTAAGAATGCTACTTGGTCCAACCAAAACTCACACTTAGAAAATTTTGCATACAGTTTGTGATTTCTTAAAGTTTGCAAAACAACTCTTAGATGATGTTTATGTTCTTCCTCACTCTTGGAATACACTAGAATGTCATCAATAAAGACAATCACAAAGTGATCTAAAAAAGGCTTGAATACATGATTCATCAAGTCCATAAAAGCAGCTGGGACATTGGTTAAACCAAAGGGCATCACCAAAAATTCATAGTGCCCATATCGAGTTCGAAAAGCCATTTTTAGAATGTCTTCTCCCTTAATCTTTAACTGATGGTATCCAGAACGAAGATCTATCTTGGAAAAACAAGAAGCTCCCTGAAGTTGGTCAAACAAATCATCAATCCTTGGTAAGGGATACTTATTACGAATAGTTACTTTGTTAAGTTGCCGATAATCGACACACAATCTCATTGAACCATCCTTTTTCTTTACAAAGAGGATCGAAGCTCCCCAAGGAAAAGTACTAGGATGGATAAATCTTTTGTCTAATAGCTCTTGTAACTGAATTTTCAACTCTTGTAATTCCGCGGGAGCCATGCGATAAGGAGGGATTGACACAGGAAAAACCCCTGGAGCTAAGTCTATGGAAAACTCTACCTCCCGATCCAGTGGTATGCCTGGTAGTTCCTCTGAAAACACATCTAAGAATTCCCTAACCATGGGAACTTGATCTATGCTAGGTACTTTGGCTTCAACGTCCCTAACTACTGCAAGAAATCCTTGATTTCCTTTATCCATCAAGTGTAAAGTACTCGTAGAAGAGATAAGATTAGCCAAGGTAGAACAACCCTCACCAAAGAAAACAAAGGGTGGAATGCCCGGAATATCAAATTTCATTGTTTTGGACTAGCAACTTACATCGGCATGATAAGAGGATAGCCAATCCATGCCCAAGATAACATCAAATTCATTCATCATTTCAAGAAGGATCAAATCAACTAAGGTATCAACAGTGTCCACTCTAACAATGCAAGATCGATAAACATATTGAACTATTACAGAAACTCCAAGTGGAGTACCAACATAAAATGGACAGTCTAATACTTGAACTTGCTTATCTAAACACGATGCAAAATATGGGGATATATAAGAGTGATGAGAACCCGGATCAAACAATACTTGAGAATCTAAAGAGCAAACTTGTAAGGTACCTGCTATCACTGCATTTAAAGCCTGAGCATCCTGACAGGTTAAAGCATGAATTTATGACTGACATTTGCCACCTTGTGCTGCACCTTTTTTGTTAGACCCTCGACCACCAGATCCTCTACCTGCGCCCTTAACTAATGGAGCTAAAGAATTTCCAGGCGACATAGCTGAGAAAGATGGATTGGATGTTGCAGGTAGTGCTGAACTTTGAATGGAACTTCCCTGAGGATGAGGACAATCTCTACGAAGGTGACTAGTCTGTCCACAACCATAACATGCTCCAGTAGTCTTGAAGCATGCTCCAGAATGATACTTCCCACAATGCTGACATGGTGACCTAAGAATTTCTGAAGGCTTAGATCTCTGCATGCTTGGTTTAGATGCACTCCTAGCTCGACTCCCTAAGGCGGAGGTACCCTTTGAGGCAGCTTTAGAATGGTTAACCCCACCTGGTTGTGTTTGTGGGCGATTCTGATGACCTGATATTCTCCCATAGCTTGATCCTCCAGAGAATGCTCCTTGTATCTTTTTCTTTTTACCCATTTCTTTGTTCACTCTCCTTTCCTCTAATCCAGCTTCAATACCATAAGCAGCATTTACAATTTCCGAATAGGTCATACTTCCAACCAGGGGTGAAAGAGCAGTGAAGTAAAGATTTGCTAGTCCTCGAACAAATCTCTTGACCCTCATGATATCTGGGGTCACTAAGTGCTCAGCATATCTAGAAAGCTCAGTGAAACGATTCTCATACTGCATCACAGACATACCAGGAGTTTGCCTCAACTTCTCAAAATCAGCAACATTTTTCTCCTTTATGCTAGTAGGAAGGAATCTTTCTAAAAGGATCTTAACAAACTCATCCCACAAAAGAGATGGCATCCGACGTGCCCTTCTACTTTGAAGAAGTGTTTCATACTAATGATAAGCATGTCCTGTTAAATTGTATATAGCTAGATCCACCGCTGTGTCATCTGGACATCCGAGGGCTCGAAAAACTTTGTTCAAGCTGTCAATGAAGAACTGAAGATCGTCCTTCAGAAGATTTCCAGAGAAAGTAGGCGGATTCAGCTTAACGAACGATTGGAGAGTAACAGCTCGTTCCCCAAGGGGTTGTTGGTTTTCTTGATTAAGGACATTTGGCCCCGCAGAATGTGCAGCTCTAACTTCTCTTCGATTAGTCAAAGACTCCACAAGATTATTAACATCCTGATGAAGTCCTCGTATCACAGCAGCAACATTCACTGGTTCTTCTGTGATAGTCGCACCTCTGCCTTGCCCTATTGGTCTTCTACGACCACCACCCCATTGACTGAGTGGGGGAGAGGGTGCTCTATTAGCTTCAACATTAGGAGCATTACGCGCTCCTGCCCGTGGAGTAGGAATATGACATTTATGTGGCATCTTCCACCTAATAATGAATGATTATATCAATTACAGATAGGCTCAAACACAGAAGACAATAAAAACACACTTTAAAGACATTATTTTACAAATATTCCTATAAGTCCTTAGTAACATCAGAACTTGTGCAAATGGGCCGGCTTCCATTTCGCAATCATGATCTTACTACAGGACAACTGCTCTATATTATATAGGAAAACCTAAGCTCTGATACCAATTTGTCACGACCCAATCTGACTGCGACTGCGCTTAGGAAAATCTTCCCAAGCAAGCCTCAGAAATCGATATTGCAGGAAATAGAACAAATAGAATTTCTAATTATACAAAAAAAACAACGCATTCTCAACCTCATATTTAAAATATACTCAGCATATTTATATAAAATTTGACTTAAATATTTACAGCAAAGTATAGTCTATTGGCTTCATCTATTAGAATATTTACAAGCAACATACTCAAGTCACTAAAGTCGGACCCTGCCTGTGTCACATGGAGCAGTTTAACAAGTCTAAAGAGCTTTAAAGCTATTTACACAAACACTAAGCCCTTAAACAATAAAGGGCTCACCAATACAAACAAAACTAGAGCGGAATTGATGAAGTTGGATTAGGATCAATGCCCATATCTGAAAAAATGAAAGAATAACAGAGTGAGTTTTGCAACTCAGTGAGTAAGCAGAGCATCTATAGCCTCACAAGAGACAGTTGTATAATTAGTAAGCTCTTAATTACAATAATTCTACTTTAATAATAGAGACAAAATCATACTCAAACATAATGATAATTAATTATAAATATCAAGCATTCAAACTTCTTTATTTATAACAATATATGCGGAAGGTTATCTAATCCAGAAAAATCAAAATAATAGACAGAAATCACACTTAGGTTGTTTTCCTTCGTGCGAGTTCTGAAACAGACATGTTCCACTAATTTTGTGGACATGAAACAGACAGGAACCATTTCATCCCATATGGTTCTAAAAAATGCAATTATATAATTGACAAGGTGCACGAAGTCTAGCGTTTACTGCCGCTAGCTACAGTTTCTATCATAGAACCTTCCAAAATATTTTGACATACAAATTATGATCAAACTAAAGGTTGTCAACAAATGAATAAATACATCATCAATTCAATAGTAATAATTCATGTAATAACTTTTATTCAAATTCAATACTAAATTTACTTTCAAAGTGTATATGCAAGATAATATTTACATTATAGTTTAATTTCTCAAATAACCACTTCATTCATTTCAATGTTAAATATCATGTCTCAAGTGGGATTTTCTTTGTAAAATATTTAACATAACCATCATATTAACAAATAAGTTAGTAAATAATTAAATAATAAATTATAAAAATTGTCTTCAATAGTTATAAAGATGATGTGAATGCTAAAATTTAACTATAGATACTAAGTTTACTTATAGACTAATATCCAAGAGAGGAATTTCTACTCCACAGGTTCCAACAAGCAAGGACAGCGATTCCTTTGAGTATCTAATACCACAAACATAACAATAATAACTCTAATAAGTTAATCTTAACATCAATTGATATAATATAACCTATATACCAAATAATCCCAAATTCTATCTTACCCTAACCCTAAATTTTTGGATTTATTAATGCCCATAATTATAAACATAACAAAAATTAAAGATATAGGCAATTATCAAGTTAAAAAATCACCTTAATGGCTTAATAATTGGTAATACTTGAATTAAAGGTTATTTCTCCCTTCTTCAAGCTTAGACTACTTCAATAGAGTTTTAGAATAATACCAACAAAAGAGAACACACTTGATAGGGTGTAATAGAGTTGGAGTAGAAGAAGAGTAGTGAAATTAATTTAAATACAGGTGTATAAAATTATTGTTGAAGAAGTGATATAGTGATATGAAGGAGGAAGGAATTATTAGTAAAGTGACATGAGAGAGGGAAGAAGCATTGGCGGTGAAGATTCTGAACTCTGAAGTGATGCAACAAAAAATACGT
>NC_029772.3:29807508-29816856 GCF_000817695.3 Arachis duranensis | reverse complement strand
CCACCTTTTTTTTTCTTTTTTTTGTAGGCCCTACAAGAAGGGTGCTTGGCTCATACACTGCTCCTAATCCAAATTTCTATGGGAACATTATTGTGGTGCCTTGATGCACCACTATTTCGTGGCACATCTTGTGCTTAATTGAGTAGATTTTATCCACTAATCTCATAATTATTCATAGAATTCGCGTGTTTTACATTTTCCTTCCTGATTTTGTGTTATGATTGAAAACATGCTTCTTTGGCCTTAATTTTGCTAATCTTAATCCTCTCTTATTACCATTCAATGCCGTGATATGTGCGTTAAGTGATTTTAGGGATTACAGGGCAGGAAAGGCTTAGAGGATGGAAAGGAAGCATGCAAAAGTGAAAGGAATACAAGAAATTGAAGGAACTGCAAAGCTGTCATCCCTGACCTCTTCGTACTCAAACGGTCATAGCTTGAGCTACAGAGGTCCAAATGAGGCGGTTCTAATTGCGTTGGAAAGCTAACATCCGGGGTTTCGAAATGATATATAATTTTCTATAGTGGCCGTACAGCTAGGCGACGGGAATGAGTGCATCATTCGCACACATCGCATTGACGAAAAACCAGCGTGTTAAAATTCGCATCCAGCGATTTCTGGGCTGTTTTTGACCCAGTTCTCGGCTCAAAAAATACAAATTAGATGCTACAGAGTGGAGGAATCATGGAGACAACTTTCATTCACACAATTTTAGATTTTAGATGTAGTTCTCTAGAGAGAGAGAGAGAGAGGCTCTCTCCTCTCTCTTAGGTTTTAGGATTAGGATTTCTTCTTCTTCTCAATTCCATGTTCAATGTTCTTTTAATTTAATTTCTCTTTTATTTGTTTATGAACTCCATGTTAGATTTGATTTCTTTATTTAATGTAATTTGAGTTATTTCAGATTTATGATTTCTTTCTTTTATTTATGATATAAATAATTTGGATTTTCCCCTCTTTGGCTTTGGTTGAGTAATTGGAGACACTTGAGTTATCAAACTCCTTGTTGATTGAAAATTAGAATTCTTTGCTGATTGATTTGAATTCCCCTAACTCTAGTCTTTTCTTAGAAATTAACTAGGACATGAGGAATCAAATTGATTTATCCACTTAATATACCTTCATAGTTAGAGGTTGACCAAGTGGGAGCAAAAGCCAATTCTCATCACAATTGATAAGGATTACTAGGATAGGACATCCAGTTCTCATACCTTGCCAAGAGCTTTTCTAGTTATTAGTTTATTCATTTTGCCATCTACTATTCTTGCTTCTTATTTAAAAACCCCAAAACCATACTTTTCCATAACCAATAATAAATCATACATCCCTGCAATTCCTTGAGAGACGACCCGAGGTTTAAATACTTCGGTTATAAATTTTACTGGGTTTGCTTTAATGACAAACAAGATTTTGTACGAAAGGATTCTTCGTTAGTTTAGAAGCTATACTTTCAACAAGACTTTATTTGTAAAATTCTTTACCGACAGAAAATCCGTTCGTCAAAATGGCGCCGTTGCCGGGAAATTACAAACGTGTATCTTATTATTGGTTATTGTAAATATTTGTTTTTGCTTATTTTTATTTATTTTTTGTTTTTAATTTTTATTAACTACTATGAATTCTCACCCCCTCTGGCTTTAAGTTTGATTCCAATATTGTTGTAAAGAATGGGAGCTATAATGAGAACAGGCATCAAGGTTGGAAGAATCAAAGATGGGAGGAGCCACCAAGATTTGATCAACCCTCTTGGCAACAACTGCCTCCAATGCGCTATCACCAACAACCATCCTATAATGCAAACCAAGACAATAGTTGTGGTTGACCCTTTCGTGACAACCAACCTCCACCAAATTACTATGGTCAAGAGCCATTCCAGGGTGCGTACCAAGATGATAGATATAGTGGACCCCCTTGTAGTTACCAGCAAGACCCACCATATGCCTATGAACCCCCTCCTCAACATAACTGTGAACCACCATACTCACAAGCCCCTTTCCACCATTCACCTTCATATGACCCTAACCCATATCCACCATACCAACCACCTTATGAGCCAAATGAACCATACATAAAACCACCCCCATTCCAACACAATTACTCTCATGAGCCACCACCTCCATGTTCATCATCTCCATATCCTTATCAAGAAGAACCACCTCCATGTTATGAGCCATTTCTCCTAACAAATGAACTCTCCTATCCACCCCAAACCTCCATGGAGAAAATACTTACCTATCTCATTGGTCTCACCTCTAAACTCCAAAATCTTATATCCCACATGGACCACCCCTGTACCTCCAATATTCAACCCTCAAGCTCTAGTGCACTTCCATTTCAACCACATAATGACCCACCTATCCCATCACCACCCTCCATGGAAGAGCACCCACATCCATCAACCCAAGAATAACATGATCCCAATGATGTTATTGACATGGAACAAGAGAAAAAGGATCATCTTAGGAACGCAATGGATCGGTTACACGTGGCCTTATTTCCAGAGGAGCAAGAGAAGGCCCAACATGTGGAGGTAGGAGTGACCCTTGAAGATGAAGGAGTAGTTGAAGAGAGTTGTCATGTAAAGGTAATCATCAAGGAGGAGTACAATTTTATGCTAAAACAATTGGACAAAGCCACAATAGTTAAAGAGGAAATGGTTGAAGATTTAGGAGATGCGAAACCTCCATTTGAACCTCAAGTCATGGAGCTTCCTTCCAAGACGATTGTATTTGATGTTGAGGAGGGTGTACAACCTCCAAGGCATGTCATGGTTGAAGACTTGGAAGAGGTTGATCAAGAGATGGAGATTCAAGAAGAAGAAGCACAACCTCCCATGTCCTTGGTAAGCAATGAATAAGAGATTGAATTGGAAGAAAGCTACCAAGAGGAAGAGGTTGATATTGAAGAAGCTTGCAAAGAGGTGGAAGTTATCAAAGACGAGCACAAGGGAGTGGAGCTTGCAAGATCATTAGAAACACCTCTCCCAAGGCCATTACCGTTCAACACAACATTCAAGTGGGTAAAATTCTCATCCTTGACCTTTACTTTCCCACTTGAATATGGGCTACTGGAGACGGATGGTCGACTTAGAGCTCTCTGTGGCTTTAAGAGTGAGAGGGAAATGGTTAGTGGAAAGAGTTGTCCTGCAAGGTTCAATATGGTTTCATGTTCCAAGTTGAAATGCAAGGGTTGGTGTAGAGCTTGAATGAATGGGTCTAAGAAGCTATTTGGATGCCTAAATGAGAATTCCAAGGCTGAACCACCTGGATGAAATCATCATGATCCACTTGAAGGCAGGTGTAGAAACAAGATTTGGGATCTATGAATATATGAGGATCAATTTTGAGAGCTCAAAGCTTGTGAAGAATTCCATCAAAGCTTGAGAAATTTACCTGGTATTGATAGAGCTTATTAGAAGTCCAAGCATTGGTGGAAGTTTCAAGACGAGTTCAAGCACAAGCCACCATGATAATGAGCTCACCAACTGTCCAACTTAAGAACAATAACTAAAAGTGCTAGGTGGGAGACAACCCACCATAGTATGATCGTTCTTTTCTCTCTTCTTAGTTTTCTTTTTAAGTGACTCTTCTCAATATTACAGCATATAGTCTGTATTTGCATCTGCATTCTAAAAAAAGGAAAGTGATAGAAAGTTGCGTGGGAGCAGTGTAGAAAGTGTGCCAATCGCATAAGCAACACCACGCGTACGCGTCATTTGCGATTCTGGCACCTCACGCGTCCGCGTCAATGACGCGCACGCGCGACCCAAAAAAATCGACGTAAAAAGGTGTTTTTCCGAAAGTTTTGCGGGCCTGGTGCTGATACTGTGCTGGAGGCACAAAATCGGTCACGCGTGCGCGTCATTTTCAATTTCTGGCCACTCAGCGTGCGCGTGCCTGACGCGCACGCATCGAAATGCAATTTTGGCCACAACGCGGAGCAAACAGAGAGTTGTGCGTGCACAGAGCTGGCCTCGCGCGAGTAGCACGACCAAGGTCACGTGTGCGCATGACCGACGCTTACGCGTCGTTTGTGATTCTGCTCACCCACGCGTACACGTGAGCGACGCGCACGCGTCGCGTCCCATTTCTCATTCCCTTCTCCTTTCTTCTCTCCTTTCCCCTTCTTTTCCTTCCCCCCATCTACTCTATCCTCCTTATTTCCATTATTGCATTTATTTATTTCATGTTGCCTTAGTTATCTATGGTTTCTTCTCATGCATTTTTATGTTGGTGTTGAAATTTTATTTGGGAGCTATTTTATTATTTTGAACTTGTGGATTTTATGAGGAGTGATTTGACAATTGATATTTTAATTTGGCTCTCTTATACGTTTGGATTACATTATTTTCATTCCAATTATACCTTGCACACTACGTGTTTGTGAAAAAGCTTTTCTGGCACTTTGAATCCTATTTTCTTTTACTCGTTTACTTGTATGCCTCTTTTTCACAACACTTGGATTCCACATGTATTTGAGGTTATTATTCACAATTGTCTTCATTACATATGCTCTTTAATTTGGCACATTTAATAATTGATGCTTGAATTATGCTTCTCATGCCCATTACTTGCATGCTTTTACCATCTTGCATCTAATTTTATGAATTGTATTTTTGATCCGTATTGATGTCTTACATACGTATTGTAGCTACCATGTAGTTGTGCTAACATCTTTCCTTTGGCATTCATTATCACTTGGAATTTTCTCCCTTCCGGTCTTAGTTGTCTATATTTCACACTCTTCCTTTTCTTTCTTCTTTAGACATGGGTACCAAGAAAGGAAAAGAGAAGGCCACTGACAAGACACCGGCACAGAAAGGAACCACGAGGCCTCCAGCTAAGGCGCTTCCATCTACAAGCGTCAGTTGGAGTAACCTGTCCACTTGCACATCTTAGCATGCACCGAGGACGGTGCAATCTTTAAGTGTGGGGAGGTCGATACTGACTTTTGTGGGTTAGTTACCTTCTTTTCGACACCAATCATTTATTTTTCTTGTTAGTTGTTGCATTTGCATGTTTGTTTGCATGTATGTCTTGCTTGGTTAAAGTAATGAGTTTCTTTTCAAGACCCTTTTTACAATATTTCACTAATTTAAATTAAAATATTTTTGTTAAAACTTGTTTGAAGTTGTATTTGGAACATAAAATGATAGTTAAAGAACACACAACCCGTGAGATTTGAGCTTAATTACATGGTTACATTATTTAACAATAAAAATTTTATTATTGTGTGTTTACTTCTCTATGATTGTAATATATATTTTGTTCCATCATAGATGTCCATTGTTTAGTGTATTTAAATATATGCATATGATTGAGGCCATTAATTATTTTTCTCACTTATCCCAAAAATAAGCCTACCCTTTCAATCACCTTTGTTAACCACCTTGAGCATTTTAATCCCCGTTTGTTCTATATTTTACCATATCACTAGCCTTAAGCGAAAAAATAATTAATAACCCCAAATGAATCTTTGGTTAGCTTAAGTTAGAGATTGTGTGTCAATTAAGTGTGGAGAACTGTGGGAACTTAGGTTGATGAAAGTATACAGTATTTCATTGACAAAATATTGAGAATTTGGGCACCTACTCATGTGAGACCAGAAAAATTAAAAACTCATGTGCATTGATATGTTATGTTTGCTTCCAAAAAAAAAGAAAAAAAACAAAAAACAAAAAATATTCAAATAATTAAATAAATCAGTAAATAAGGGGACAAAATTACCCCAATGTTAAATTGATGAAAAGATCAATGCACATGTGATACAAATTAAAAGAAAGGTTAATGCATGAGTATGTAATGCAAAAGTGGGAAATTATGGGTAGCTAGGCATAAATTTAGAAGTTATACAGAGCATGTGTGTGTTTATATGAGAGCTTATGTTAGTTAAAGATTCAATTTATAGCTCACTTAGCCATACATATGTCATTACTCTTACCTTGGCCTCATTACAACCTTGAAAAGACCTCATGATGTTTGCATTGGTACATTAAATACTTGTTGATTGGTTAGGTGAAGAACAAAGTTTAGAAAGCATGACTAGAGAAGAGTAGAGTGATTACCCTATACACTTGAGTGACTAGAGTGCATATACACTATTAGTGAGGGTTCAATGCTTGATTATATGTTCCCTGCTTTTATGAGCTATCTTCTTACAAGTTTACTTGTCTTTAATTATATAATTTGAATTAGTGAAATTTGATTTATATTTGTCTTGAAGAACTTATTTGCTTTTAACCAAGTAGACAAAAATATCTTAGCATATAGTTGCATTTATAGGTTGCATCTCATACTTTCTACCATTCCTCTTCACTCTTATAGCTTCTCTTGAGCTTAGCACGAGGACATGCTAATGTTTAAGTGTGGGGAGATTTGATGCACCACTATTTCATGGCACATCTTGTGCTTAATTGAGTGGATTTTATCCACTAATCTCACACTTATTCATAGAATTTGCATGTTTTACATTTTACTTCCTGATTTTGTGTTATGATTGAAAACATGCTTCTTTGGCCTTAATTTTGCTAATCTTAATCCTCCCTTATTACTATTCAATGCCGTGATATATGCGTTAAGTGATTTCAGGGATTACAAGACAGGAAGAGGATGGAAAGGAAGCATGCAAAAGTGGAAGGAATACAAGAAATTGAAGGAACTGCAAAGCTGTCAACCCTGACCTCTTCACACTCAAACGGTCATAACTTGAGCTATAGAGGTCCAAATGAGGCGGTTCTAGTTGCGTTGGAAAGCTAACATCCGGGGCTTCGAAATAATATATAATTGTCTATAGTCGCCATACATGTAGGCAATGCGCATGCGTGCATCACACGCACGCGTCGCATTGACAAAAAACCAGCGTGTTAAAATTTGCATCCAGCGATTTCTGGGCTGTTTTTGACCCAGTTCTCGGCTCAAAAAATACAAATTAGATGCTACAGAGTGGAGGAATCATGGAGACAACTTTCATTCACACAATTTTAGATTTTAGATGTAGTTCTCTAGAGAGAGAGAGAGAGAGAGGCTCTCTCCTCTCTCTTAGGTTTTAGGATTAGGATTTCTTCTTCTTCTCAATTCCATGTTCAATGTTCTTTTAATTTAGTTTCTCTTTTATTTGTTTATGAACTCCATGTTAGATTTGATTTCTTTATTTAATGTAATTTGAGTTATTTCAGATTTATGATTTCTTTCTTTTATTTATGATATAAATAATTTGGATTTTCCCCTCTTTGGCTTTGGTTGAGTAATTGGAGACACTTGAGTTATCAAACTCCTTGTTGATTGAAAATTGAAATTCTTTGCTGATTGATTTGAATTCCCCTAACTCTAGTCTTTTCTTAGGAATTGACTAGGACCTGAGGAATCAAATTGATTTATCCATTTAACGTACCTTCATAGTTAGAGGTTGACCAAGTGGGAGCAAAAGCCAATTCTCATCACAATTGATAAGGATAACTAGGATAGGACATCCAGTTCTCATACCTTGCCAAGAGCTTTTCTAGTTATTAGTTTATTCCTTTTGCCATCTACTATTCTTGCTTCTTATCTAAAAACCTGGTGCACGAAATTGCAATCACACTTTTGCAATCCGCACAACTAACCAGCAAGTGCACTGGGTCGTCCAAGTAATACCTTACGTGAGTAAGGGTCGAATCCCACGGAGATTGTTGGGTTGAAGCAAGCTATAGTTATCTTGTTGATCTTAGTCAGGATACCAATAGGGTTCTTTCGTTTTAGCTGTAAAAAGTCAAAGGGCATAAAATAAATACTTATTGTGCAATAATGGAGAATATGATGGAGTTTTGGAGATGCTTTGTCTTCTGAATTTTTGTAACATAATGCTTCCTCACTTTCATAAATGCAAGGCTCCTTCCATGGCAAGCTGTATGTAGGGTGTCACCGTTGTCAATGGCTACTTCCCATCCTCTCAGTGAAAATGGTCCAAATGCTCTGTCACAGCACGGCTAATCATCTGTTGGTTCTCGATCATGTCGGAATAAGATCCATTGATCCTTTTGCGTCCCTCACTATGCCCAACAATCGCGAGTTTGAAGCTCATCACAGCCATTCAATCATTGAATCCTACTCGGAATACCATAGACAAGGTTTAGACTTTCCGGATTCTCATGAATGCTGCCATAAATTCTAGCTTATACCACGAAGATTCTGATTAAGAAATCTAAGAGATACTCATTCAATCTGATGTAGAATGGAGGTAGTTGTCAGGCACACGTTCATGGATTAAGGAAGGTGATGAGTGTCATGGATCATCACCTTCTTCATAGTGAAGCGCGAATGAACATCTTAGATAGGAATAAGCATGTTTGAATGGAAAACAGAAATAATTGCATTAATTCATTGAGACGCTGCAGAGCTCCTCACCCCCAACAATGGAGTTTAGCGACTCATGCCGTCAAAGAGTATAAAATTCAAATCTAAAAATATCATGAGATACAAAATAAGGCTCTAAAAGTTTTTTAAATACTAAACTAGTAACCTAGGTTTACAGAAAATGAGTAAACTAAGATGGATAGTGCAGAAATCTACTTCTGGGGCCCACTTGGTGTGTGTTGGGGTTGAGACTTAAGCTTCTCATGTGCCTGGGCTGTTTCTGGAGTTGAACGCCAGGTTGTAACCTGTTTCTGGCGTTGAACTCCAACTTGCAACCTGTTTCTGGCGCTGAACGCCAGACTGTAACATGAAACTGGCATTGAATGCCACTTTACGTCATCTATCTTCGCGCAAAGTATTTACTATTATATATTGGTGGAAAGTCCTGGATGTCTACTTTCCAACCCAATTGAGAGGGCGCCAATTGGACTCCTGTAGCTCCAAAAAATCCATTCCGAGTGCAGGGAGGTCAGAATCCAACAACATCAGCAGTCCTTTTTTTCAGCCTAAATCAGATTTTTGCTCAGCTCCCTTAATTTTAGCCAGAAAATACCTAAAATTATAGAAAAACACACAAACTCATAGTAAAGTCCAGAAATATAATTTTTGCCTAAAAACTAATAAAAATTTATTAAAAACTAACTAAAACATACTAAAATCTACATGAAATTACCCCCAAAAAGCGTATAAAATATCCGCTCATCACAACACCAAACTTAAACTGTTGCTTATCCTCAAGCAAATAGATAAATTAAAATAGGATAAAAAGAAATTAAGAAACAATCGTATCTCAGAGTTTCAAGTGAAGCTCAGATTCTAATTAGATGAGCGGGGCTAGTAGCTTTTTGCTTCTGAACAGTTTTGGCATCTCACTTTATCCTTTGAATTTCAGAATGATTGGCATCCATAGGAACTCAGAATTTAGATAGTATTATTGATTCTCCTAGTTTAGTATGC
>NC_029772.3:29789995-29807472 GCF_000817695.3 Arachis duranensis | reverse complement strand
TTTAACCACTCAGTCTCAAGCTTTTCACTTGGACCTGCATGCCATAAGCACATGGTTAGGGGCAGCTTGATTTAGCCGCTTAGGCCTGGATTCATTTCCTTAGGCCCTCCTATCCATTGATGCTCAAATCCTTGGATCCTTTTTACCCTTGCCTTTTGGTTTTAAGGGCTATTGGCTTTTTCTTTTTCTTTATCCAATGATTCCTTGTAAATTTTTTTTTCACTGCTTTTTCTTGCTTTAAGAATCAATTTCATGATTTTTCAGATCAGCAATAATATTTCTCTTGTTCATCATTCTTTCAGGAGCCAACAATTTTAACATTCATAAAATTTAAGATAAAAAATATGCACTGTTCAAGCATTCATTCAGAAGACAGAAAGTATTGCCACCACATATAATTAATTAGAATTTTTCTTATTAAATACTCAAAATATATAAATTGCCTCTTTATTCTAAAAATCTACTATTTTATTTATGTTTGATGATGATGAGAAAAATAAATTATAACTTAATTGAAAATAAAATCAAAATAGATATACTAATTACTACTACTTATATATAACTTCTAGGGTAAATTCCTATAATAACAACTATCACAGAGTTAAAGCAAAAATTAAAACTCAACAACCTTTATTTTGGAAAGTGGATGTTCCTCTAGTCTGTGGGGTGCTTGGTCCTTCAAGAGATAATTTTTGACGCTTCAGTTCCTTTAAGTCACGCCCTTGCTCTTCTTGTTCCCTAAGAAATTTGCAAAGCATGCAATTTTGATTATTCTGCTCTTCCTTTATTTGGCCAATAGCTTCTTGCAACTTGGTAACAGATGCTTCAAGATGCTCCTAGTATTCAAATTGAGGGATTTCTGGGAGGAATTCCTGTGCTCTCCTTTTGATGGGTCATCCTGCACTTGTTGTTTTTCCATTGATATTTTGGTGATTGGCCGCTCAACTGAGATATATTCAGTTATTCCCATTTTTACTCCAGCATCTTTACATAGCATAGAGATTAGGCTTGGATAAGCCAATTTGGCATCTTTGGATTTCTTGTTTGCTATTATGTAAAGTTCACACAAAATTAATTGATGAACTTCTACTTCTTTTCCCAACATAATGCAGTGAATCATCACTGCTCTTTTAACTGTGACTTCAAAACGGTTGCTAGTGGGCAATATCGAACGCCCAATGAAGTCCAGCCAGCCTCTGGCTACTGGTTTGAGATCTTCTCTCTTGAGTTGATTTGGGACGCCCGTGGTGCTGGTGATCCACCTGGCTCCAGGGATACATATATCCTCTAGAATCTTGTCCAGGCCCATGTTTGTTCTCATCATTCTCCTATTAAAGGAGTCTGGATCATCTTTCAGCTGAGGCAGCTGGTGCACAAAATTGTGATCATCAATGGCGCCATCAACATGGTACGCTCAATTGCAAACTCAACTCTTTATCACAACTTTGCACAACTAACCAGCAAGTGCACTGGGTCGTCCAAGTAATAAACCTTACGCGAGTAAGGGTCGATCCCACGGAGATTGTTGGTATGAAGCAAGCTATGGTCATCTTGTAAATCTCAGTCAGGCGGATTCAAATGGTTATGAATGATTTATGAATAAAGCATATAATAAAGATAGAGATACTTATGTAATTCATTGGTGAGAATTTCAGATAAGCGTATGGAGATGCTTTGTCCCTTCTGTCTCTCTGCTTTCCTACTGTCTTCATCCAATCCTTCTTACTCCTTTCCATGGCAAGCTGTATGTTGGGCATCACCGTTGTCAATGGCTACAGTCCCGTCATCTCAGTGAAAATGTTCAACACGCTCTGTCAAAACATTCAAGCCTTGTTTGCTTGTAGAACATAAGTGGTTGTTAGGCACTCGTTCATAAGTGAGAATGATGATGGGTGTCACATAATCATAACATTCATCATGTTCTTGGGTGCAAATGAATATCTTAGAACAAGAATAGGCTGAATTGAATAGATGAACAATAGTAATTGCATTAATACTCGAGGTACAGCAGAGCTCCACACCTTAATCTATGGTGTGTAGAAACTCCACCGGTGAAAATACATAATAACAAGGTCTAGGCATGGCCAAATGGCCAGCCTCCCAAAGAGGGTTCAATCATAAAAACATGATCAAAAGCTTCTTTAATACAATAGCAAAAGGTCCTATTTATAGATAACTAGTAGCTTAGGGTTTACAAAGATGAGTAAATTACATCAAAATCCACTTCCGGGCCCACTTGGTGTGTGCTTGGGCTGAGCATTGAAGCATTTTCGTGTAGAGACTTCTCTTGGAGTTAAACGCCAGCTTTTGTGCCAGTTTGGGCGTTTAACTCCCATTCTTGTGCCAGTTCCGGCGTTTTACGCCAGAATTCTTGAGCTAACTTGGAACGCCTGTTTGGGCCATCAAATCTCGGGCAAAGTATGGACTATTACACATTGATGGAAAGCCCAGGATGTCTACTTTCCAATGAAGTTAAGAGCGCGCCAATTGGGTTTCTGTAGCTCCAGAAAATCTACTTCGAGTGCAGGGAGGTCAGAATCCAACAGCATCTGCAGTCCTTTTCAGCCTCTGAATCAGATTTTTGCTCAAGTCCCTCAATTTCAGCCAGAAAATACCTGAAATCACAGAAAAACACACAAACTCATAGTAAAGTCCAGAAAAGTGAATTTTAACTAAAAACTAATAAAAATGTAATAAAAAATAACTAAAACATACTAAAAACATACTAAAAACAATGCCAAAAAGCGTATAAATTATCCGCTCATCAGCAGCTTAAAGATCTCCCTGATTTTATTAGGGTGGATGTGAACAATCTTTCCTCTGACCAAGGTCTGATAGTCATAGAGGGCAGTTCCAGATATTCTCTGCGTGTCTGTTTGCCATAGATTAGCGTAGAATTCCTGAACCATGTTTCTTCCCACCTTTGTCTCGTAGAACTCCTGAACCATATTCCTTCCCACTTTTGTTTCAGGATTAGCTAGGATTTCCCAGTTCCTGTTTCGAATTTGCTCTTGGATCTCCGGATATTCATCTTCTTTCAGATCGAATTTTACTTCCGGGATCACTGATCTTAGACCCATTATTTTGTAGTAATGGTCTGAATGTTCTTTGGTTAAGAACTTCCCTTGATTCCAAAGTGGTTTTGGAATACTCTCTTTCTTGCCTCTTGGAGTGGGTTATTTTCCTTTAGGAGCCATGATCTTAGTGAGTATGGTTTAGTGATCACGGATAAACACACCAAACTTAGAGGTTTGCTTATCCTCAAGCAAAAGAAAAGAAAGGAGAAGGATAGAAGGAGAGCTAGTGTCAAATGGTGGATGAGAGGAGGGAGACCGAATGTGGATTTAAAGGGAGGGGTGGGTTTTTCGAAAATTTTAAAAAGAGATAAGATAAAAGATATGATTTATAAAAGATAAATATGATAAGAAAAAGATATAATTTAAAATTAAAAAAAATTGTGAATGGTATTTGAAAAAGATAAATCTGAATTTTATTTTGAAAAAGATTTTAAAAGATAATTGAGTTTTGAAAAATTTGAAAAAGAGTTGGATTGGATTGGAAAAAGATTTGTGTTTATGGATTAAGATATATTTGATATTTTTGAAAAAGGGCTTTTAGAAATTAGGATTAAAATTTTTGGAATTTAAGGATGAGAATTTGTAACATGTTTATGCAAGAAATCATGAATTGGAACATAAAAATTAAAAAAATTTGAAATAAAAACGAATTTACCTCCTCCCCACCATCCTGGCGTTTAAACGCCCAAACGCTGCATGTTTTGGGCGTTTAACACCCATGTGCAGCTTCTCCTGGGCGTTCAACGCCCAGCTGTTGCTTCTTTCTGGCGTTGAACACCAGGAACTCCTTTGTCACTGGGCATTTTTCTGAACGCCCAGGACGCTGTAAATCTGGCGTTGAACGCCCTGAAGGTGCTTCTTTCTGGCGTTCAACGCCCAAAAGATGCTCCTTTCTGGCGTTTAATGCCCAGATGGCTATCCTTACTGGCGTTGAATGCCCAGTAGGTGCTTCTTTTGGGCGTTCAACGCCCAAAACAACTTTTACTGGCTTTTTCGCACCAGTGAGCTTTCTTTTTGCTGTTTAATCCTCTGGATCCTTCTGTAACTCTGTGAACTTAAGCAATTGCTATTTTACCTTGAAGATAATTGACATATACCTGTAAAAATCAATTAATTAACAAATAAGCCTTTGTAAATGGCTGGGTTGCCTCCCAACAAGTGCTTCTTTATTGTCTTTAGCTGGACTATTACTGAGCTTTAATCAAGTCTCAGTTTTGAGCATTCTTGCTCAAAATTGATTTCAAGATAATGTTTGACTCTCTATCCATTAACACTGAATTTTTTGTTAGAGTCATTATCCTGAAGCTCTACATATCCATATGGTGACACACCTGTAATCACATATGGTCCTCTCCACCTGTTTAACTCTCTGTCCATTAACAATGAACTTTTTGTTAGAATCATTATCCTGAAGCTCCACGTATCCATATGGTGACACATTTGTAATCACATATGGACCTCTCCACCGGGATTTCAATTTCCCAGGGAATAATCTGAGCCTAGAATTAAATAGCAGAACTTTCTGTCCTGGCTCAAAGACTCTGGATAATAATTTCTTATCATGCCATCTTTTTGCTTTCTCTTTGTAAATTTTTGCATTTTCGAAAGCATTTAGTCTAAATTCCTCTAGCTCATTTAACTGGAGCAATCGTTTTTCTCCAGCTAACTTGGCATTAAGGTTTAGGAATCTGGTTGCCCAATAAGCCTTGTGTTCTAGTTCCACTGGCAAGTGACAGGCTTTTCCATACACCAGCTGGTATGGAGAAGTTCCTATAGGTGTCTTGAATGCTGTTCTGTATGCCCACAGAGCATCATCCAAGTTTCTTGCCCAATCCCTTCTACAGTTAATCACAGTCCGTTCCAGGATTCTTTTAAGTTCTCTATTAGAGACTTCAGCTTGCCCATTTGTTTGTGGATGATATAGAATGGTCACCCTATGGCTAACTCCATATCTAACCAAAGTAGAGTAAAGCTATTTATTGCAGAAATGAGTGCCTCCATCACTGATTAGTACACTAGGGATACCAAATCTGCTGAAGATGTGTTTCTGGAGGAATTTTAGCACTGTCTTAGTATCATTAGTGGGTGTTGCTATAGCTTCTACCCAGTTGGATACATAATCCACTGCCACCAGAATATAAGTGTTTGAGTATGATGGTGGGAATGGCCCCATGAAGTCAATACCCCATAGATCAAACAACTCAATCTACAAGATCCCTTGTTAAGGCATGGCATAACTGTGAGGCAGATTGCCAGATCTTTGGCAACTGTCACAATTAAGTACAAACACTCGGGAGTCTTTATAGAGAGTAGGCCAATAGAAGCCACATTGGAGGACTCTTGTGGCTGTTCGCTCACTTCCAAAATGTCCTCCAAACCATGGCACCTCCTGGATGGCAAAGAGTTGCTCATCCAGAAAGTTTTCAGAGATCTCAGTAAGAGGGAGGGACGCCCCTTCTACTGGTTCTATTCGGGATAGGTGATCTGCTACTTGGTTCTCTGTCCCTTTTCTGTCTCTTATTTATATATCAAACTCTTGCAGAAGCAACACCCATCTGATGAGTCTGGGTTTTGAATCCTGCTTTGTGAGTAGATATTTAAGAGCAGCATGGTCAGTGTACACAATCACTTTTGATCCTACTAATAAGATCTAAATTTGTCAATGGCGTAAACCACTGCAAGTAACTCTTTTTTGTGGTTGTGTAGTTCTGCTGTGCATCATTTAAAACACGACTGGCATAGTAAATGACGTGCAAAAGCTTGTCATGCCTTTGTCCCAACACTACACCAATGGCATGGTCATTAGCATCACACATCAGTTCAAATGGTAATGTCCAGTCTGGTGCAGAAATGACTGGTGCTGTGACCAGCTTAGCTTTCAGAGTCTCAAATGCCTGCAGACACTCCTTATCAAAGATAAATGGCGTGTCAGCAGCTAGCAGATTACTCAGAGGTTTGGTGATTTTTGAAAAATCTTTTATGAACCTCCTATAGAATCCTGCATGCCCCAGAAAGCTTCTGATTGCCTTAACATTGGCAGGTGATGGTAATTTTTCAATTACCTCTACCTTAGCTTGATCCACCTATATTCCCTTGTTCGAAATTTTGTGCCCAAGGACAATTCCTTCAGTCACCATAAAGTGACATTTCTCCCAGTTTAAAACCAGGTTAGTCTCTTGGCACCTCTTTAGAACAAGTGCTAGATGGTTAAGACAGGAGCTGAATGAGTCTCCAAATACTGAAAAGTCATTCATGAAGACTTCCAGAAATTTTTCCACCATATCAGAGAAAATAGAGAGCATGCACCTTTGAAAGGTTGCAGGTGCATTGCACAGACCAAATGGCATCCTTCTGTATGCAAATACTCCAGATGGACATGTGAATGCTGTTTTCTCTTAATCCTGGGGATCTACTGCAATTTGATTATAATATGAATATCCATCCAGGAAGTAGTAGTATTCATGACCTGCTAGTCTTTCTAGCATTTGGTCTATGAATGGTAAAGGAAAATGATCCTTTCTGGTAGCTGTATTGAGCCTTCTATAATCAATACACATACGCCACCTTGTAACTATCCTTGTGGGAACCGGTTCATTTTTTTCATTATGGACCACTGTCATGCCACCCTTCTTAGGGACGACTTGGACAGGGCTTACCCAGGGGCTATCAGAAATAGGATAAATAATCCCAGCCTCTAGTAATTTAGTGACCTCCTTCTGCACCACCTCCTTCATGGCTGGATTCAGCCGCCTTTGTGGTTGAACCACTGGCTTGGCGTCACCCTCCAATAGGATCTTATGCATGCATCTGGCTGGGCTAATGCCTTTAAGATCACTGATGGACCACCCAAGAGCTTTTTTGTGTGTCCTTAGTACTTGAATTAGTGCTTCCTCTTCATGTGGCTCTAAGGTAGAGCTTATGATCACAGAGAAGGTATCACCTTCTCCCAGAAATGCATATTTCAGGGATGGTGGTAATGGTTTGAGCTAGGGTTTAGGAGTTTTCTCCTCTTCCTGAGGTATTTTCAGAGGTTCTATTATTCTCTCTGATTCTTCCAGATCAGGCTGAACATCTTTAAAAATGTCCTCTAGCTCTGATTCGAGACTCTCAGTCATATTGACCTCTTTTACGAGAGAGTCAATAATATCAATGCTCATGCAGTCATTTGGGGTGTCTGGATGCTGCATTGCTTTGACAACATTCAACTTGAACTCATCCTCATTGACTCTCAGGGTTACTTCCCCTTTTTGGACGTCAATAAGGATTTGGCTAGTTGCTAGGAAAGATCCTCCTAGAATGAGAGTTGAACTCTTGTGCTCCTCCATTTCCAGCACCACAAAGTCAGTAGGAAAGGCGAATGGCCCAACCTTGACAATCATGTCTTCAATCATGCCTGATGGGTGTCTAATGGAGCCATCAGCAAGTTGGAGACATATCCGGGTTGGTTTGACTTCTTCAGTCAACCCAATAGGTATTAGGTTGATACTTGCCCCAAGATCACATAGAGCTTGCTTGGTATAAATACTCTCTAATGTGCATGGTATCATAAAGCTTCCGGGATCTTTAAGCTTCTCAGGTAAGCTTTTCAGAATGACTGCACTGCATTCTTCAGTGAGGTAAACTTTTTCAGTTTCCCTCCAATCCTTCTTATGACTTAAGATCTCTTTCATGAACTTAGCATAAGAGGGTATTTGCTCAAGTGCCTCTACAAACAGAATCTTTATTTCAAGAGTCCTGAGATAGTCTGCAAAGCGGGCAAATTGCTTATCCTGTTCCGCTTGGCAGAGTTTCTGAGGATAAGGCATTTTGGCTTTGTATTCCTCAACCTTAGTTGCTGCAAGTTTATTGCCTACAGATGTGGGTTGGGATGCCTTTTTAGAAGGGTTATTATCAGCACTTGTATGTGTCTGATCACCCATTGGCAATTGAATGCTAGGGGTGGAAGCTGGAGTGGCGTTAGACGCCAACTCCTTACCTGTTTCTGGCGTTTGAACGCTAGAACTGTGCTTCCTTTGGGCGTTCAATGCCAACTCCTTGCTTGTTTCTGGCGTTGAACGCCAGGACTGAGCATAGGTTGGGCGTTCAATGCCAGCTTCCCACCCATTTTCTGGTGTTTGAGCGCCAGAATTATTCCTTTCTGGGCTCTTACTGTCCTCAGATGGATTTTGGGTGGTTTGATCATTTCTTGGCTTCCTGCTATCTTGAAGTGAGATATTTAATATTTTCCCACTTCTTAATTGAACTGCTTGGCACTCTTCTGTTATTTGTTTTGATAGTTGCTGTTCTGTTTGCTTCAACTGTACTTCCATATTCATATTAGCCATTCTTGTTTCTTGTAATATCTCCTTGAATTCAGCTAACTGTTTTGTTAGAAAGTCTAATTGATGATTGAATTTAGTAGCTTGATCTGCAGGACTGAGTTCAGCAGTTACTGTTTTAGCCTCTTCTTTCATGGAAGATTCACTGCTTAGGTACAGATGCTGATTTCTGGCAACTGTATCAATGAGCTCTTGAGCTTCTTCTATTGTCTTTCTCATGTGTATAGATCCACCAGCTGAGTGGTCTAGAGAAATCTGAGCTCTTTCTGTAAGTCCATAGTAGAAGATGTCTAACTGCACCCACTCTGAAAACATTTCAGAGGAGCATTTTCTTAGCATCTCTCTGTATCTCTCCCAAGAATCATAAAGAGATTCATTATCTCCTTGTTTGAAGCCTTGGATGCTCAGCCTTAGCTGTGTCATCCGTTTATGCTGTTTTCATGTCTTTATGACAGCTGTTTCCATGTCTTTATGCTGTCCTTAGGTTGGTTATTTAACTTCCTCTTAGCTTGGTCTTTTACAGCAAATGGAAACAGTAATAATCTGTAGACATCCTGATCTACTTCCTT
The DNA here is from genome assembly GCF_000817695.3 of Arachis duranensis. Classification (NCBI taxonomy): domain Eukaryota; kingdom Viridiplantae; phylum Streptophyta; class Magnoliopsida; order Fabales; family Fabaceae; genus Arachis; species Arachis duranensis. Next base: position 29,798,508 of record NC_029772.3, on the reverse strand, counting down.
ATCATGTATTGTGTCAGCGATTTGTAAAAACTGTGCCAGAAACTCTGTAGGTTCTTCTTGTGGAAGACCGGAATACTGACAACTTTGCTGCACCATGATAATGAGCTGAGGATTCAACTCAAAATTACTAACTCCAATGGAGGGTATACATATACTACTCCCATATGAAGTAGTAGTGGGGTTAGCATATGACCCCAGAGTCCTTCTAGATTGTTCATTTTCACTTAGGTCCATGATGAAGAAAGGGAGATGACTTGGATTTATTTTATTTAATTTATTATAAAAAAATTGATTTTCGAAAGAATAAAATAAAATAAAATAAAAACCGAAATAAAAATAAAATAAAATAAATAAATAAAAAAGAAAATTAAAAATAATAAAAATTAGAAAATATTTTGTGAAGATTTTCGAAAAAGTGAGGAGAGAGAAAGTGGTTAGGATATTTTCGAAAAAGAAAAAATATATATATAATTTTTTTTAAATCTTAAAAGGATAAGATTTGAAAAATTTTGAAATTGAAATCTGAATTTTTATAAAAAAAATTCGAAAAATTTGCTTGAAAATAGTTAGAGAAGATAATTTATTTTTAGAAAACTTCAATAAAATTTTCGAAAATTATAAAAAGATTAACAATAAACACACCAAACTTAAAGTTTGGCACAAGATTCAATCAAAGAAAAATTATTTTTGAAAAAGATTTTAAAAAGAAGATACCCAATTACCAAGAACATAAACCAATGCTCTAGCCAATTGAGCTGTAAATGTAACACTTATTTTGAAGAGGTATATTTTTTTTTTGGAAGACTAATGCTTTGGAAAAGCACAAGAAAAACAAGAAAAGACACAGAATAAGAAAAACTAAAGATCAAACAAGAAAAATAAACAAGAACAACTTGAAGATCAAGGAAGAATGAAGAACACAAATTCGAAAAATTAAAAGGAAAATATAAAATATGAAATTGACACCAAACTTAGAACAAAACACTAAACTCACGAAAAAAATTTGAAAATTGATAAAGAAAAATAATAATTTTGAAAATTTTTGAAAAGAAAATAAGGACTTAGATTTAATGACTCTATAGCAACAATACTCTATTCCTAATCTAAGCAACAAAAATAAACCTTTAGTTGTTCAAACTCAAACAATCCCCGGCAACAGCGCCAAAAACTTGGTGCACGAAATTGCAATCACACTTTTGCAATCCGCACAACTAACCAGCAAGTGCACTGGGTCGTCCAAGTAATACCTTACGTGAGTAAGGGTCGAATCCCACGGAGATTGTTGGCTTGAAGCAAGCAATAGTTATCTTGTTGATCTTAGTCAGGATGCCAATAGGGTTCTTTCGTTTTAACTGTAAAAAGTCAAAGGGCATAAAATAAATACTTATTGTGCAATAATGGAGAATATGTTGAAGTTTTGGAGATGCTTTGTCTTCTGAATTTCTGTAACATAATGCTTCCTCACTTTCATAAATGCAAGGCTCCTTCCATGGCAAGCTGTATGTAGGGTGTCACCGTTGTCAATGGCTACTTCCCATCCTCTCAGTGAAAATGGTCCAAATGCTCTGTCAAAGCACGGCTAATCATCTGTTGGTTCTCGATCATGTCGGAATAAGATCCATTGATCCTTTTGCGTCTGTCACTACGCCCAACAATCGCGAGTTTGAAGCTCGTCACAGCCATTCAATCATTAAATCCTACTCGGAATACCACAGACAAGGTTTAGACTTTCCAGATTCTCATGAATGCTGCCATAAATTCTAGCTTATACCACTAAGAGATACTCATTCAATCTGATGTAGAACGGAGGTGGTTGTCAGGCACACGTTCATGGATTGAGGAAGGTGATGAGTGTCACGGATCATCACCTTCTTCATAGTGAAGCGCGAATGAACATCTTAGATAGGAACAAGCGTGTTTGAATGGAAAACAGAAATAATTGCATTAATTCATCGAGACGCTGCAGAGCTCCTCACCCCCCAACAATGGAGTTTAGAGACTCATGCCATCAAAGAGTATAAAATTCAGATCTAAAAATTTCATGAGATACAAAATAAGTCTCTAAAAGTTGTTTAAATACTAAACTAGTAACCTAGGTTTACAGAAAATGAGTAAACTAAGATGGATAGTGCAGAAATCCACTTCTGGGGCCCACTTGGTGTGTGCTGGGACTGAGACTTAAGCTTCTCACGTGCCTGGACTGTTTCTGGAGTTGAACGCCAGGTTGTAACCTGTTTCTGGCGTTGAACTCCAACTTGCAACCTGTTTCTAGCGCTGAACGCCAGACTATAACATGGAACTGGCGTTGAACGCCACTTTACGTTATCTATCTTCACACAAAGTATGAACTATTATATATTGCTGGAAAGCCCTAGATGTCTACTTTCCAACTCAATTGAGAGCGCGCCAATTAGACTCCTGTAGCTCCAAAAAATCCATTCCGAGTGCAGGGAGGTCAGAATTCAACAGCATCAGCAGTCCTTTTTTTCAACCTAAATCAGATTTTTGCTCAGCTCCCTTAATTTCAGCCAGAAAATACCTGAAATTACAGAAAAACACACAAACTCATAGTAAAGTCCAGAAATATGATTTTTGCCTAAAAACTAATAAAAATTTATTAAAACTAACTAAAACATACTAAAATCTACATGAAATTACCCCCAAAAAGCGTATAAAATATCCGCTCATCAAAACCCCAAAACCATACTTTTCCATAACCAATAATAAATCATACCTCCCTGCAATTCCTTGAGAGATGACCCGAGGTTTAAATACTTCGGTTATAAATTTGACTGGGTTTGCTTTAGTGACAAACAATTTTTTGTACGAAAGGATTGGTTTAGAAGCTATACTTTCAACGAGACTTTATTTGTAAAATTCTTTACCGATAGAAAATTCGTTCGTCATGCCTCCTATAGTTGCAAACAACTTTGAGGTGAAGCCTCAGTTAGTCACTCTGGTGCAGCAAAATTGGCAGTATCACGGACTCCCGCAGGAAGATCTAAATCAATTTATCTCTAACTTCCTGCAGATTTGTGACACTGTGAAACTAATGGAGTGAGTCCTGAAGTTTACAAGCTCATGCTCTTTCCGTTTGATGTGAGAGATAAAGCAAAGCTGTAGCTAGATTCTCAACCCAAGGAGAGCTTGGACACTTAGGATAAGGTAGTCACTGGATTTTTGTCCAAATTATTCCCACCACAGAAGCTGACTAATCTAAGGGTGGAGGTTCAGACCTTCAGGCAGAGAGATGGTGAGACCCTCTATGAAGCTTGGGAGAGATACAAGCTGCTAACCAGGCAATGCCCCCCTGACATGTTTTCTAAATGGACTCAGCTGGAGATCTTTTATGAGGGCTTATGTGAAATGTCCAAAATATGTTTAGATAATTTTGCAAGTAGTTCATTGCACATGAAGAAGATGCCTGAAGAGACTACTGAGCTTATTGAGTTGGTTGCCAATAACCAATATCTTTACTCCTCTAATAGAAATCCTGTGAACTCTGAGACTCCTCAAAAGAAAGACGTTTTGAAAGTAGAGGCTTTGGATGCTATTCTTTCTCAAAACAAAGTTATGTTTGAGCAAATTAATATGCTTACTCAACACTTGAGTGGAATGTAGGTTTCAGCTGTTAATGCTCAGAATGCCTTTCAAGAAGCTCCTTATGACATAACTGGTGGCTTTATGCAAGGTGAGAATTATGATTATGCTCAATTTTCTTCTAAATAGGTCAACTACATGGGGAATGCTCTTAGAAACACCAATAACGATCCATATGCCAAGACCTATAATCAGAGGTGGAGAAATCACCCAAATTTAGGGTGGAGAGAGCAACCTCAGAGCCTACAGAATTTTAACAATAATTCTCAGGGCAGTTTTCAGTAGAATAATTATAATAACCGCCAGTTTCAGTCTCATCAACAACAACCACCTCAACAGTCAGATTCTCAATCCCATAAGAACACTTATTTGGAAGCACTACTGGCTAGTTTTATGTAGGAGACTAGAGCTTCACTCAGAAACTTGGAGGTGCAAGTAGGCCAGTTGAGCAATCAAGTACCTGAGAGGCCTCCAAATACACTTCCTGGTGATACAGTGTAAACCCAAGAGAAGATTGCAAGGCCATTCAATTGAGAAGTGGTAAAGTAGCTGGTTCTGAGACTAAGGTCAATAAGGAGCTAGTTGAAAAAGAAGCTCCAGAGGAGAAGAAAGAGGAGGTGGAGCACGTCCCCCTAGGCATGCAGATAATCCATTCCCAGTCTCTCTTGACACTCATCCTACATTGCCTAAGGCTCCTGAGTACAAGCCTAAAATGCCATATCCTTAGAGACTTCAGAAGGCTTCCAAAGACAAGCAATTTTCTAAATTTTTAGAAGTCTTCAAGAAGCTTCAAATCAACATTCCTTTTGCTGAGGCCCTTGAGCAAATGCCTCTCTATGCTAAATTCATGAAAGAACTGTTGACTAACAAGAGGAATTAGAAGTAAAATGAGACAGTAGTGTTGACAAAGGAATGTGGTGCTATTATTCAACATAACCTTCCTGAGAAGATGTAGGACCCAGGAAGCTTTGTAATTCCTTGCACCATTGAAGATGTCATTATTCAGAGAGTTTTGTGTGATCTTGGAGCTAGCATCAACCTCATGCCACTTTCAGTGATGAAAAAGCTCCAAATTGAAAAGGTAAAACCCACACGTATTTTTCTTCAACTTGCTGATCTCTCTATTAAAATTCCAGTAGGAGTTGTTGAGGATTTACTTATGAAAGTGGGTCCATTTATTTTTTCTGCTGATTTTGTTATATTGGATATGGAAGAGGATAAAAAGTCCTCTATTATTATTGGAAGACCATTTTTAGCTACAGATAGAGCTCTAATTGATGTGTAAAAGGGTGAATTAACCCTGAGGGTCAATGAAGAATAGGTGGTCTTTAATATGTTTGAAACTATTAAACACCCTAATGATTCTGAGGGGTGTATGAGAGTTGATGTTGTTGAACCACTTGTTCAAGAGGTACTAAAAGCTGAGGTACTTAATGATATTCTGGATCCTCTCTGAGGATGATTTGCTTGAGATTGATGATTCACTACCTAAAAAGGACTTGTCTAGCATGCCTACTACAGAGGGAGAAGTCCCTAGGCTAGAACTCAAGCCCTTGCCTCCTTCTTTCAAATTTATGTTCCTAGGTGAAAATGATTCATATCCAGTGATTATTAGCTCTTCCTTGAAGCCTAAGGAGGAAGAGGCGCTGATTTCAGTGCTCAGGAGTCATAAAACAGCTCTTGGGTGGACCATTGGTGATTTAAAGGGGATTAGTCCAACCAAGTGTATGCACAAGATCCTTCTTGAAGATGATGCTAAGCCAATGCACTCTAGAAGAGGATCAATGATCTTCCCTTGGCACATTGTTGTGAACAATTTGTCACATTCTTCAGTAAGTGACCAAACCTTCTCACCAGTTAGCATCTCAGTCCCCAACTCCTCCCTCACAAACTTGTACAGTTGATAGGACCTGCATTCCTTGATCTTGTTTGGTAACGCACTTTGCCCATTCTCATATGCAATTCTTGCACCCTCTACTTCTTTAGGCAAAAGGGTCTGCAATTCTTCCTCAAAGGTTGTTCCACCAAAACTTGCCTTAGCTTATGCATCAAAGGGTATGTAGCACTGCAAGGATCATCAATGTATGCAAAACAGTACTCCCAATTCAGCCAGATTTAGAAATCACAAAATCACAGTGCCATAACAAAACAGCAGCATAACAAGTAACAACAACAATAGCATAACAAAAGATGACAAAAATCACAAATCATAAACCCATGTGACAAATTCTACAATTCCCCTCCCAAAATCATGAATAACAGCATCAACTTCAAGATCAGAGACACATGAGAAGCTACAATAATCAAATGTTGAACCACCATCACCATGTGTTGAATAGAAATGAGAATGGCTTGAACCACCGTCTTCTGCATCAGAGAAATACACGCTACCATCATCATCATCATCTATTTTTTGCAACAGCAAAAAAATTTCAACAAAATTTTTAGAAATTGAAAAAACAACAGCATCACAAAATCAATGAGCAGAAGCACAAAATTTCAATAATTATTTGATTTCTATGTTTAGCAGTTGCAACCAAATTTCAACAAAAATTTCAGAAATTAAAAACACAGCAACAGCACAAAATCAATGAGTAGCAGGCTAGCAGCACAAAATTTGAATATTGATTTCCTTTCCATTAATCGATTCACAAGAGAACATTCAGACTAAAAAGATTGATAAAAGGAAGAAGTGAAGAATCGAAGAAGTGAAAGCAGTGCCACTAACCTTCGACGAAGAGACGGACGGTGAGCGGCGACACGACGACGACTTGCTCCAACCGTCGAACAGAGAAGCCAGCGACGATGGGGATGACATGTCGAGCTACAGCCAACAAGAGAGGGCTTGGGTTCGGAAAGGGGGAAGGAAGAAGCCACGGAGGCGCCGAGAACGCGGATGGCGGCGGCTATGCGGCAGAACTGTTGAGGAGGAAGCTAAGGTTTTGGGCTTCAGATGGGGGTGAATGCGTGTGTCTGAGTCTGAGTGTGAGATTCGTAAGTGAAGGAGGGCTGTTGGGAAAAGGGGTGGGTGAGGGTGACTGAACGAGTGGGTTTTTTTTTTCCTTAAAAAGTCAAAACCGCGTCGTTTATACAGAACCGGCCAGTTTTTGGTCCAATCCAACCGGCCAAGAATCGGCCGGTTCAGTAATTTCTCAACGGTTCAAGAATTGGCAATTTTAGACTGAGGATCGAACCATTTTTTTTTGTCGGTTTTCGGTTGAACCGATTCGACCGACCAATTTGGTCCAATTTTTAGAATATTGGTTTGCACCCACATTTCTCATAGTTTGCATGCATAAATTAGTAAAATTTATTTGTTAAAGACAATTTAATATTTATACTAGTTAAATAATGACCAAAAATACTAAAAATTACTGGTACTCAAGAGTTTTTCAATATATTTTATTAGTTTTGGATTAATAGACTAACATTTTATCAATGGGATCCATAAATTTTTTTTATTTTTTTTAGCAGTAGAATAAAAATAAGATAAAAAATATTGTTTTAGGATTATATGTTTTTTTGTTAATTGTAATTAGAATTTATAGTTTTTCACAATTTTGAGGACAAAATTATTGTTAAGAAAAGTGTAATGTAAGGAATAAAAATGAGTTAAATAGATCAATTAAGATAGTTTTACTAGTAATTGATCTACCATAAATAGATATAGTAAAAAAATAATAGGAATGAATAATTATAGCAATTGATGTCTTTTTTCGTTGACCCTTCTTGAAATTCTCTCTACTCTCTCTTCTCTCTATTAGCCCTTAATTAATTGAAAAATTTATTATTCTTCTTTATCTCTTAAAAAAATTTTCTAGAATTGAATTAGTAATTGAATTGATCAAACTACTAATTTATTAGTTTACTTGTTTAACTAGAGAGTCACGAGTTGAATCGTTTAAATTATAATTAATAAATATAAATTTTAAAAATATAATTTTATTTGTATATATTATATATTAACAAAAAAGACAAATGTAATGAAATATAATTTGATCTAGTAACAGCCAAAGTGCTACACATACAAGAGAATTAAAGGAGGAATTTTCTTTTGTTAATTATTGATTTAAAATTTGACTAATTTGTAACGGTTTTATTTAATTATGATCAATTTACTTTCTTAAACGATCAGAATACTAGACCGAATCGATTTATAATTCAATCTACCGATTTTTAATTAAATTGATTTGTTCGATATAATTTTAACAACTATGTATAAAATTATGTTAGGCTTTTAATTTTAAAAAACATAAACCAAGATTAAAATACACTGTTAACATTTAACAATCAAAAGTATAATTACATTAAATTTTTAGCTTTCCAATGTCAATTTATTCTTTTAATAAAGCTATAGCCTTATGAAGTTTTAATAAATTAACAAGTTAGATTCTATTAAAAAATATTTTTATTGTTAGAACTAACTCTAAATTTGTACAAATATATTTTTAAATTTTTACTTTCTTAAGATTTAATTATTTTATTGATTCTTATGATTTTATTAATTTTTCAATTAGATTTTTATATTTTTTTTAATTGAGTCTTTACATGTTTTAATTTTTTAATTAGATCCTTTTCATATAAAGAACACTAAAATTAATAGAATATTTTTTCTAAAATACATATGGTCAAAGATCTAGTTAGGTTTCTAATTATGAATATCTTCAATTTATGAAGAAATATTCAGTTAACCCTAATATGTTTTATACTATGAGGGACCTAATTATAAAATTAAAAACAGTATAGAGATCCAATTAAAAAGAAAAAAAGTATAGAGACTTAATTGAAAATTTAGTAAAATTATAGAGACTAATATAATAATAAATTTTTTTTAATTATGCATTTTTATTAGTAAAAAAAATATTTAGATATATATATATATATATAATTTAGCAATGTTCAAAATTGAATAA
>NC_029772.3:29787001-29789894 GCF_000817695.3 Arachis duranensis | reverse complement strand
ACCAACAAATAAATTTAACAAAATACTGAAATTGAATGTTGAAAAAAACTGAAAAATAAAAAATTTTGTTATTTTTCATTGTTTAGTTTTGATTCTAAAATGAAAAACTTGAACCACAAACACGCTGATAGAGATCTCTCTCTTCCTTTGTCTCCACTTTTCTCACAGTCAAAATCTCTCTCTCCCTCTACTTTTCACTCTTTGCTGGGGCAGTATCATAGCAACACAACAACAGTTGTGACCAGTCCGAGCCTTCACAAGCTGTCACCTACTCGCCTTTCTTCGTTTCGCTTCTACATACGCAGTGTCTAAGAACGGAGCTTAGTTGAGATAATGGAGGATGATAATCTTCCCAAATTTTTTATAAAAATATTAGTAATACTTTTTTAAAAAATAAAAAAATCACCAAGCAGCTCTTTCGCTCTATAGGAATCGGGGGCATAGCACAATTCTTCTTGGAGGAGGGTTGGTTTGCCCAGGTGACTAATCCTGCCATAATGTACTCCTACTTACACGCACTGACAACCGAAATCAAGCATACATACGACGATCTTCATGCGTGAATAGCCGGAAGGAAAGAAAGGGCGGTAGATAATAATGAAAAAGGGTGCCGGGTCTGGACGGGCGGAATGGATAAGTGAAAGGCGTCATGCCATGGAGTGAGAATATCCTAAATCTCATGTAAGACAACTAAATGCACCTCGAGGTGCTGCCGAGGAACTGGGGGACCTTCTCGAGCACAAGTTAGGCGAGAGATAGAGCTAACCTATTCATTATGGGAAATCTATGCTCCAGGCCGAATAGAATAGAGCTTACCTCCGGCGCTTGGCTTTCTCCGGCGCATATTAGCTGCGCTTAAGAGGCCGGCTTGGCTTCCTCTCTGGCGGCCACTTTCCTTACCTTACCCACGCTACACTCTCACTCCAAGCGACGCCTGCTGAGCAAGATACATTGCTATTTTCTTTTCTGTGGACGCACTGGTATATGAGATTGCTCAAATATTTTATGAACTGAATTTTTAGATTTTTGTTGGCATTCACAACACATCAAAATTAAAAAATAAAATAAATGGAGTCACTTAGATAAAGACGTTTAAAATATCTTTTTTTAAAGATGTTTTTAAGTAATTAAAATTCAATACATATAATTGATTAAACTATGTCATTTTTATCAAAATTAGATCAGATAAATTGATTTGGCCAAAAAAATCGATAAACTATACTTTAGGAGGTCAACCTCTTTCAAATATACAACATAGGTTATGGCAATGCAATGTGGTTGGACTCTCATGTCGATCCGAACGAATTGTCCTTTCCACGGAGGTAAATCTTTGCCCGCTAGACAAGAGGATAGCAATTTTAACCTTTTTATTTTCTCTGTCATTATAGAGTTAGAATTTAGGGTTTTTAAAATTAAAAAAATATATAATAAAAATATTTTAGTCATTTTCTATAATAAAGTTATTGTAGTCATTTTCTATAAAAAAAAGAATATTAATTTAAATCGGTTCAAGATTTGGTTTATCGATTTTTTGACCAAATCAATTCATATGATCTTATTTTGACAAAAATAATATAGTCTAATAAATTATATGTATTAAATTTTAGTTAATAACAAATATCTTTAAAAAAAGATGTTTTAAGTATCTTTATCGGAGTATTTTCTTAAAATCAAATTAAATAAAAAAATTATCTAATTAAAAAAAGATAAAAATAAAAAAAATTCATCTAACAATTAAATCAAATAAAAAAAATTATCTAACAAAAAAATTAAAAAAAAACACTGATTAGATGGAAAGGTTTTAATTTGGTTGCCGCCATTCGGTTTAATTTTTTTGAATTAAGACCAAAAAAAAAAAAAACCAATTCAATTAAAATCAAAATGATTAGATGGAACAGTTTTATGTATGAAAACCGAACCAATCCAGATCAGACAACAAACACCCTTATACAATTATCAATAAAGCTATGCGTTTGAATTTTTTTTAAATTAAGTATTTAGCTAAGTAACAACATGCTTCTTCAGACATATGTATATACTCTGTTGCTGTTATTATTTCTTCTTTTTTTATTCTTTTTCTTCCTTCTTCTCTTTTTTATTATTATTATTATTATTATTATTATTATTATTATTATTATTATTATTATTCTAAATGTTCAAAAATTAAATCACATAAAATTTGATTCAAATTTTAATGTATAAAATATTTTGATGGATAATACAAAAATTTTTAAATAACCACGAGCATTAATATTTAACTAACAAAATATACATAGTACAAAAATTTTAGTACTCAACACATAAAATTTGGTACATAGTACATAAATTTTACACACAACACAAAAATTTTTAAAAGACTATATATTCAAAACATTGACATCCAACCAACAATATACACATATCAAAAAAATTCTGATATAAAAAAAATTTTCACGCACAACACATAATTTTTTATGCACAACGTAAAATTTTGTGAATATTCACATTTTAAAACATTGACTCATCCAAATAACAAATTACATTAGTGATAAAAAATTATATATTATATACAAAATTTTTGTATTATATATAAAAAAATTTTTGTTATGTAAAAAATTGTATACTATGTGTAAAAATTTTTGTTATATTAATAAAACTTTTACTATATGTAAAAGTTTTATTATATATAAAAATGTATAAATTAGATCAATAAATTTATGTGCTCTATAATAAAAATTTGTGTGCCATAAAATTGCGAAAGAAGAGAAGCAGTAACATATATTTATTTTATTAAACTTGTATCAACTTAATTACTGCAATTATAAAACATAGAATTGTTACACATTTAAGTATTTTTTCATCTAAATTTATTAAAGTAGATCTAACACCAACAAAAATCACTCTCATTAAAAGA
>NC_029772.3:29774009-29786925 GCF_000817695.3 Arachis duranensis | reverse complement strand
AATACACGCATATATTCTCTTCTTCTTCTTTCAAATTCACGCGTACCTCCTTCTACGCAGATTCTTCTTTTGCTTCTCCTCTTCCTCCTTTTTTTGTTCTTTTCTTTCATTATCGCCATCACCAATAACACTAACATTTTGTTAATGGATTTTTTAATCCAATTGAATGGAATGCAATTGCTAAATTGAATTGAATTGAATGGACACAGGTGTTTTGAATTTGATTTTATATAATGGATAATGTTCCGTTCATTTAGGCTGCACTAAAAATTATCTTTTGTGTATTGTGTTTGGATACGATGGATAAAACACTAATGTCATGTCTAGTATTATGTTTTGATACACATGGACAAGACTAAAATATTATATAAAATGACTAAAATAGCCCTGTAAATTTAATTCTCATAACGCCTTTAGTCTGTACCTCTTGAAATTAAAATAGCTTATGATTCCAAATTTTCTACATCAAATATAAATTAATTTAATAAAAAATGAGAGTACGTAGGAGTACAGACGGAACTTAAAAAAATTATTTGAAGAGGCAACAAATTTTAATAAAGAAATATATTAGTATTTATATTAAAATAAAATTTATAAATATAATTATTTTATTTTAAAATTTATTATTAATATGTAGGAATACATATAGTTAAGATTAACAAAAAAAATAAATTTGAGTTTGATTGATAAAAAATTTTGTTTAACTTAATAAGCCAAATTAATTTTTAAAAAAATCCATTTTTACATGAAAAAACAATTAGTTTTTGCATATAAAAATCTATTTTTATTTAAAAAAACTAATTTTTTATCTAAAAACTGATTTTTCTTTATAAAAAAACTTATTTATCTACCCCCAATAAAAAATTCTACAGAAAGGAGAGAGTACCTGGAAAAGAAAGAGATAGAGAAAGAACAGGAAGAAAAAAGTATCTCTGAACAACGCAATAGGAAAAATAAGAAGGGGTAATAGTGGAAAAAAAGGAAAACAAAATTTATAAAATTGTCCGTGTTCACTCTTCCAAATCTCGTGTCCATCATTGTCCTTCGTGAAAGAGTGGACACAAAAGTATAAAAAACTGTCTTGAAAACAATATGTCCACTGTCCATGTCTATGCTTCCAAACACTTTTTAAACAAGTGTTGTCCATGTTTCCGTGTCCTGCCCCCGAAAACAAACGCTACCTTAGTACTTTACAATTGTTCACCTTAATACCGTGTTCGGTTCATTATGTAGAAAGCTGTTTTGAATTTGATTTTATATAATAAATAATGTTCCGATCATTTAGTACTATACAATTATTTCACCTTAATAATATGTTCGGTTCATTATGCAGAAAGTAGTTTTGAATTTGATTTTATATAATGGATAATGTTCCGTTTATTTAGTACTATACAATTGTTTCACCTTAATAACATGTTCGGTTCATTATGAATTGAATTGAATTGAATTGATAATCTCTAATTTGTAGACATAGGTGTTTTGAATTTGATTTTATATAATGGATAATGTTCCATTCATTTAGTACTATACAATTGTTTCACCTTAATAACGTGTTCGGTCTATTATGTAGAAAGCTATTTTGAATTTGATTTTATATAATGAATAATGTTCCGTTCAATTAGTACTATACAATTGTTGGATAAAGTTCTGTTCATTTAATACTATACAATTGTTTCACCTTAATAACGTGTTTGGTTCATTCTTGATGACTTGCATCATCTATCTATTTTCTCATAGAAATTTCTCAAAGAATAGGGACTTTCTCACTGAATTAATGCCATATTGATAGATGTATCATGAATTATTTGAATACTACCTTGAATATGTGTCTTGCATGAATTTTAGGAGAAGAAGAGAAGCAAAGAAGATGGAAATAGAAAAAAGAGGCTGGGCGTGTCAGAAGCGTGCCAACTGGCGTGGCATGCTAGGCCTAAACACCAGAGAAACATCAAGGGTGAATGTAAAGCTGGCGTGCCGTGGTCATGTCCCCAGGCGTGGCACGCCAGGCATAGTATCCAGAGAGGTGGTTTTGTGTCATCAACAAGGGCGTGCCACTAGTAATGCTCAAAGGCGTGGCACACCAACCTTTAACAAGGGCATACCTACAGGCGTGGCACACCTGACAGTTTTCAGAGAGGTGATTTTGGGTCATCAACAAGGGCGTGGCACGCTAAGCTTAGTTTTCAGAAAATGAATTTTGAGGCAAACAACACAGATGTGGCCACGAGTGCAAGGGCGTGGCATGCCAGATCCCACCACAAGCGTGTCTATGGGCGTGCCAAGGGCGTGGCATGCTGGGCTAGAGGTCCAGAAGTACTCCCAAACTCCTCCAACAAAGGCATGTCTATGACGTGTAATGCGAAGTGCCACGCTAGGATGTCTTAAATGGGCGTACCATTGGGCATGCTTAAAGGCATGGCATGCCAACTCAAGAAGGAGGATGTGTCAAGGGCGTGCCAATGAGTGTGGCATGCCAGGTATCCAGAATGAAAGAATTACAAGTAAAGGTCGCATGGGCGTGTACTTTGGCGCTCCACGCCAATTTTGCAAAGCCAGCGTGCCACTGGACATGCTCGAAGGCGTGGCAGGGAATAATGACCAGAAAAGGATTTTGGAACCCTCACAATGGGCGTGCCGGTAGCGTGTTTTGGACGTGACACGCTAGTTCTACTTCATTGGGCATGTCAATGGAAGTGAAACTTTAGAGTAGCACACCAACCCTCAATATTGGCGTGTCAAGGGGCGTGTCCCAGGCGTGGTACACTGGGCTTACTGACCAGGGATATCCCTGGAGCCATTATAATGGGCGTGCCAGCAGCGTGCTTTGGGCGTGGCACGCTAGTTCTACTTCAATGGGCTTGTCAATGGGAGTGAAACTTCAGAGTGGCACGCCAATCATCAATGTTGGCATGTCAATAGGCATACCGCAAGCGTGGCATGCTGGGCCAACATCACAGAAAGTATTCCAAGGACTCCAAAACAAGGCGTGTTAGCCAAGTGGGACGTCAACTCTGACTACACTGGCGTGTCACTGAGCGTGCACTATGACGTGGCACGCCAGGTAGCAAAGTGAGAAGAAAGTAGGGGCCTGCTCGAAGGCGTGGTACGCTACTCAGCACGCCTCCCTTCAGCAAAGATTGGGCCTAATTTTAGTTAGTTAGAAAATTTTACTTATACTTTTTGAACTAGGAGTAGTATAAAAACCTCAAGAAGGTACTTTAGTAGGGATCTTCTTTTTCCACTTCTGACTCCCATCTCACTTTTCATCTTTTATACTTGAGCTATAAATAGCTAACTTCCCTTTCATTGGGGGAGGGAGCTCTATCGTATTTTGATGGATCGATAGTGAAATCTGATTTCTTCTTCACTTCATCTTTTATTTGATTTGGTAGAAAGATCTTCGTTCTACATTCAAGGATTTAATTATCTTGGAAAAAGATTGAGTTCACATGGATTCTATGTGAGCCTTGGAAAAGGGATTATAGAGTCATGCTTGAAGTTCGTTCTCACAATTGAATATATTTGAGTTTGGGTTTGATATAGTGACATGTAATCATCCTAAAACTTGGGTTTAAGAGATTGTGTGACCTTAAATCAGGGACCAATCTTCATTTTTTTTCATGAACAATTAGATCAAGAAATTGGCAATTGATCAAGTTTAGAGAGATTGGATCACTAAGAGATTGAGATTCAATCACTCATAATTGGCCAAGAGATCAATGAATTAAATGATTGAGAAAAGAATGAGTACACTTTGATCTAGAGATTACAGTATCTCTTGAACCCAATAATTCTTCCTATTCTTATCTTTTCACTTCCTGATTATACTTTTACATTTAATGCTTATTTCCCTTACCCCATTATTATTTCAATTCTTTACTTTCACCTTTTACTCGCTTTCAATTTACTTTATGTAATTTAGATTCTAAGTGTTTTACATTTCAGCTCTCTAATTTAGTCATTTAATTTCTTACCATTTATGTTTCAGTTATTTAATTCATTGGTGATTCATCAATCCTCAATCATTGATTTGTTCAACTAAGATCACTAATAGACTAAAGTTGCTTGAATCTACCAATCCTTGTGGGATCGACCTCATTCAAAGTGAGTTATATTACTTGATACGACTCGTTGCACTTGCCAGTACTCCTACGGAATATTGTGTTTCATAATTTCCGCATCAATTATGCAAAAAACTATTTTGAATTTGATTTTATATAATGGATAATGTTCCGTTCATTTAGTATTATACAATTGTTTCACTTTAATAATATGTTTGGTTCATTATAAATTAAATTGAATTAAATGGACGCAGGTGTTCTGAATTGAATTGATAATCTGAGGAGGAAAAGAAGAAGGAAAGAAGAAAAATCTGCGTGTGCAAATTTGGAAAAAAAAGAAGAAAAAGGAGAAAGAGAAGAAGAAGAAGAGAAAAAGAACCTGCGCAAATTTGGAAGAAGAAGAAATATAAGGAGGAGGAGAAGGAAAAGAAAGAGAAGATAAAAAAGAAGAAGTGAGTAATTTAAAAAATTGTTACAACAATTTAGATAGACTTACATAAAGATTTTGCTTGGATATATAGAACTTTATTCTATAAGAAAAATGTCACCATTGTACTTCTCCTAAAGAAAAAACTACTAAAAGTACCCATGAAGTTTACGAACACTGACAAAATACCCATAAACTAAGGAAATTAATGATGTACCCATGGAAGATGAGTTCCATATGACAAAAGTATCCAAATCATAATTTTTTGTTTATTTTTTTAATAAAATTCCCAAACTATCCCCACCCTCAACTTCAACTCACTTTTTTAATCTTCCATAACTCAACATGCACCTTTAAAACTTGCTATAGAATCCAAAACTACTCCTACAACAGATGAAATGAATCTTTTATGGTGAAAATTTCGAATAATAACGCAACAAAGGATTGCAGCGTCGAGATTAACAAAAGAATTAATCAATACTGATGAAGAATGAGAGAAAGAATCATAAAGGAACAGCTTTTAATCGTTTCATTTGTTTTTTCCTTTTTTCTTAATTTGAGGGCTTTCTTTGTGTGAAGGGATTGGCGAAAAAAATGGAAAAGAGCTTACCATACTAAATTTATCTGTTAGGAATCGGTCGAAGTCCTCTACCACCACCACCACCATTGATTTTGGCCTGGTCTATTATAGGAGTAGTTTTAGACTCCATGACAAAGGTTTTAAAGGTACAAGTTGGGTTATGGAAGGTTGAAAAAGTAAGTTGAGGTTGAGAGTGAGGGTAGTTTGAGAATTTTATTAAAAAATTAACAAAAAAATTAGGGTTTAGATACTTTTGTCATACAAACCCCGTGGGTACATCATTAATTTCCTTAGTTTATGGGTACTTTTGTCAGCGTTCGTAAACTTCATGGGTACTTTTGGTACAACAATTTAGATAGACTTACATAAAGATTTTGCTTGGATATATAGAACTTTATTCTATAAGAAAAATGTCACCATTGTACTTCTCCTAAATTTAAATGGACCGTTATAAAATTAAGTTGAAGCTAAAAGGAACTGAAACCAACACCTTACCGCCTAAACGAAATGGCAGTTAGGCCTAAACTATCTTCTCTGTCTCGCTCTCGTTCACCATCACTGCACAACAACAACCTCAGCCTCTCCGAACAAATCTTACCCATACTGGATCCAACCCACCCCATCTTATTCTTGCTTGACTCATGCGCCGGCATTCGACAGTTCAACCAGGTCCACACCCAGCTCCTCGTTTCTGGAATCTTCCAGAACCCTCTCGCAGCTGGCAGGGCGATCAAGAAGCTCTGCTCTGACCCCCTCACTGCCCCACGTGCCACTCACCTGTTCGATTACGTGCGCCAGCCTGATGCTTTCCTCTGCAACACCATCATGCGGAGCCACGCTCGCAGGGGCGATTCCTCCGGGGCGCTTCGCTTCTACTACGACAGAATGATCTCCCGCTGTGTCGAGCCAAATCACTACACGTTCCCGATTCTGATCAAGATTTCTGGGGATGTTGGGTCCGTGGGAGAAGGGGAAAAAGGGCATGCCAGGGTTGTGAAATTCGGGTTTGAATCAGATTTGTTTGTTAGGAACTCACTGATACGGATGTACTCGGTTTTTGGGAGGGTTGCGGATGCACGTGCGGTGTTTGAGGGAAGTTCTGTGTTGGATTTGGTGAGTTATAACTCGATGATAGATGGGTATATGAAGAATGGAGGAATTGGAGATGCTCGCCAGTTGTTTGATGAAATGCCAGAGAGGGATGTTTTTAGTTGGAATTCGCTGATCGCAGGGTATGTGGAAGTTCGTGATTTGGAGTCTGCGAATGAGTTGTTTGAGAGAATGCCTGTCAGAGATGTAGTGTCTTGGAATTGTATGGTTGATGGGTATGCAAGGATTGGGGATGTTTTTAGGGCTCTTGAGTTGTTTGACCTGATGCCTGTGAGGAATGTAGTTTCGTGGAATTCCATGTTGGCATTGTATGTGCGGGTCAAGAAGTTCAGTGAGTGTTTGAGAATGTTTGAGAGGATGATGGAGAGTGGCGAAGTTGTGCCAAATGAGGCTACCATGGTGAGCGTGCTGACAGCATGTGCTAATTTAGGGAGGATTGATATGGGCATTTGGGTTCATTCTTTTATCAAAAGTAGGAACATTAAACCTGATGTCTTGCTTTCAACCTGTCTTCTGACAATGTATGCAAAATGTGGGGCTATGGATCTGGCTAGAGATGTTTTTAACAAGATGCCAGTTAAGAGCATTGTATCATGGAACTCTATGATCATGGCATATGGCTTGCATGGCAGTGGGGACAAAGCTTTGGAACTATTCTTGGAGATGGAGAAGTCAGGTCTGCAGCCAAATGATGCTACTTTCATTAGCGTCTTATCTGCATGTACACATGCAGGTATGGTCATGGAGGGTTGTTGGTATTTTGGCCTCATGTGTCGAGTTTACAAAATTGAACCCAAGGTTGAACACTATGGTTGCATGGTTGATCTCCTAGCTCGAGCTGGTTTGGTGAAAAACTCGGAAGATCTTATAAGAAAGGTCCCCAAGGCTGGATCTGTATTATGGGGTGCATTGCTTTCTGGTTGTAGGACGCATATAGACCTGGAGCTTGGAGAGTTTGCAGCCAAGAGACTTATTGAGATGGAACCACTGGATATTGGTCCTTATATAATGCTCTCAAACATCTATGCTGCTGAAGGGAGATGGGATGATGTTGAACATGTGAGGCTGATGATAAAGGGAAAAGGACTACAGAAAGAAGCAGCACCCCATTTAGTTCATCTTGAAGATTTTGAATCAGAATATTTGATTAAGAAAAAAGCTGCCTATAGGAAAAACATAATTAACTCACTGCTGGGTGAATTGGGTGCACGGATGAAAATATCATTTGGCAATTCAGTTGACAAAGTTAGTTTCTGATCTTAGGTGATCAATTCGTCGGAAAAACCAGCATCATCACCCAATTCATGTACGACAAATTCGTCAACACTAACAGGTTTGTTACGCGTTTTCAGATCCAAGATCATGTCTTTGTTTCTCAAGTAAAATGCTGATTTACTTTTTTTTTTTAAACAAAAAGCTCAATACAATAAAGTGGAGCATCAAAGGAAAAGTACTAAATAGATAAAACAAATTAATTCCTAATCATCTTCGTCAATGCCATCAACAACCCAAAAGATCAAATATCATTCCACTCTTTGTAACTCCTAATCGACCTGTTGACTATTTCCGCAATACCTGTTTTCTTGATTTCTGAAGATTCTGTGATTCCTTTCTAACCAAGTGCTTCAGATGATAACAACAAAACCAAACTCACCGCTATACTAGAATACTAAATATTGGAATCATGTAGTGATTTTGGTATTTATTTATGCTTTCCCCTTATTCTAAGTGAAGGATGTAAGCACAGGATCTCATACTTTAAAATCACATTTTCATTTGTTTACTCTTAGGGTTGTGTGGTTCGTAGAATATTTTCACATTCTTGGGAAACTTACACTAAAAATACATTCTCATATAAGATTTTTAGTGTAAAATTCCCAGAATGTAAAACCATTCAACGAATCACACACCCCTTGGTTCCTTTCCACATGAGATATAAAATTTCCATGGAGTTTTGGAATCTACAAATCCCTCCCTTCCATTTCTTTCTATTCTTACACACTCCTAATGTTTATTTTGTTTCTTTTGTATGTCATACTTTATATTTGACTTGAGTGACTTCAAATTTGTTTGTTGTATTCTCAAGATGTGATGTTTAATGTTTACTAAAATCAAAGCTCTTTCATTCTTGTTTTGGAAAATTCTATCCATTTGTATCGAAGTCATTTACTTCTGTTTCACACCTTTTGAAATCCAGCTAATGCTTAATATCTTCATATATGGTATCAGATTGCAAACCATCCCAAAACAGTCTCGCTTTCCCTGATAAAAGGATTTCCATAAGATATCAGATTGCTAGTTCCATGTTTGGTCCATAATTGTCTGACCTTATTTGAAAGAATTGTTTGAGGCATATATTTTGAAGATTAATTAATGAAACAATCAATTGTGTTAATGTTTCCAATTAATATTTCATAATGTGCAAATGTCAGAATCCTTCGTCAAAGTTGAGAGAAAGCTTTAAGCATTTGGCTCCCCACTGAAAATTTGTATTGTATTTGTACACCTTGTGAGTGATTCTTGATATGATCATTCCAGAGTTCAGTTATTGATCAGTTGAAAGCTAGATGGAGACCAAATAATAAATTTATCAAGGGAAAGACAATCAAGTAGATGGGATTGTAAAAAAGGGTGATTGACTGAACTTGATAGGATGGATTGATGCCTTATTTTATTCTTTCATTACAGAAAGGTTTATGATTAGATGATATTTCATTTTTGCTGTTTTTCTATTTGTCCACTTGTACTCCTGAGTCATATGTCTCCCCTGCTTTCCAGTCTTCTGGTATGTTACTACTGGGGACAACCCATGTTTGGTCTCCATCTTCAGCACTAAACAGCATCCGTAACGACAGAGGTCCACTTGGTGGAGAGGTAGTAGTCCAGACTGCTCCATGAGTCCGATCCAGTAACTTACAGACAAAGTTCTGCGTCTGCACACGGTACAAGAGATTACAATGTCATTGTCACTGCTAGTTTGCCAGCATTATTTCCTAATAAGACACTGGATCCTTCTTCCTTAGTTTATCTCTTTGTTTTTGTGTATTATTTCCTTTCTGTATAGTGACAAGTTAACCGCTAATGCTATTGCAGTTTATTTCTGTTTGAAGTGTTCTATTTAAATAAATGTTTGAAGATAGAGCATGATTATGTGATCTTTAACACACTGTTTATTTCCAAGTCCTCCTTCACAAAATTATCTGTTTAAAGCATTGAGTTTATTCATCTCAGAGATTTATGAATTCCAATTTGCACAGGAAAAGGAGGCAAAAACTACCTCACAGAGCTGCACAGCAGTTATGTCTCTCATTCCTTGTTGGAACCATATGACAAAAGCCAAGTAATTAGGATTACTGCTGCTCTCATCTATCTTAATTGTTATGTTTTTGTTTGGGTAGCTGCATGAAACACTTGAGAAGAAGAGAGAGAGGCCTCAGTTAAATCTTTAATCCATTGAATATATGTGTGTGTGTTTGTAAATATCTACAGCTTCAAAAGTTGATGATGCAAACATGAACTCATAGGGTTTTATCTGTGTAAAATTATATCATACCGCCTGTATTCAATATCAACTATGCCAAGAGCTAATAGATAAGGAGCTTTGTCACTGGTCTGAGCCATCCCACCAAAGGCTCGTTGACTCAGAATGAAGTCGGTGCCATCACCTGAGCCTTGGTCAGTTATAACTACAGTGACACCATTGTCTAAGCAATAGGTATTGTTTGTACACCTTACCTGAGCAAGTATCAAAAGTACAACATCATGACATCTCTACTACTTTGAACCATGTGAATTGCTGTTGAATTGTTACATGTTTGAAAGTCAGAGCACCAAATGGAAGAAATAGGAAAGAAGAATTTTTTTTGTGTGATAAGAATAAGATTCATAGGTTTTAAGTGAATGCCTTTTTTTAAATATATACACATATACATATATACTTCATTCAAAAAAACATGCTAAGTTGGTGGCCTACAGTAATTGGCAGTTTGCCACATAGCTGGATCCTTGATGAACTCTCTTTGTAGTTCTTATGCAGTAATGCTAACTTGATTACGCACTTACCTGGTAACAGGAGCCACAGCCAACACCATTACGGTAAAGATTGGATGCAGCTGATACATCGCCACCATTAATGGTAGCACCAAAGGAACCGAATCCGCATGCACCAGCTGAAATGAATGTAAGAGGAGCATATGTATCAGTCAAAAGTATGAGCACATGTTTGAGCATGTTTACTAGTTTCTCAATTCAGATGTGCACTTTTTGTTATCCTTCTAGCAGTTTTATTGACAATGCTACAGTCCATGCACCAAGATAAAATTGTGTGTATCATGCACTAAGATTGTCCAGTGATATATGTTAGCATAACTTTACATTGATAACTTCTATTAAATCTACATAATTAGATTCTCCTAGTGTATTATGCACTAAGTTCATTCCCTAGTTTTATTACCATCTGTGCCATTTACTTCAGAGTTCGGGTAATATTCTGCTCGAGATTGAACAAAACAATCAGTGCATGAAGTATCTGCCAGAGTTTGCATGCAAAGCAAGGTGGTAATAACCAGAGGACCCAAAAGTGAGACAGCCATGAAGGGAAGAATAAAGAAAGCAGTTAAGGTGGAGAAGAAAAAGTGAAAAACAGAAACTAGTTTATGCTTGAAGAGAACCGGGCTTCTTCTATTTATAGAAAATTGGTTTGGTCAATCTTACAAACTTTGACGTTCCAAATATAAAGAATAAAAATCAGAGGAAGAGCATTATACCCTCAGAATTTTGGGAATATACAAAATGATTTCTAACATTTTCGATATTTGCAAATCAGCCTTTCTCTTAAGTAAACAAAAGGCTAAAATATTCAAGAATAGAGAGAAGTAAATTTGAGTATTTTCTAAAGTATGGAGGTAAAGTGCACTTTGCCATCCGAAAGTTGGCATTGTTTTCCAAATTAGTATGTTT
Source organism: Arachis duranensis (assembly GCF_000817695.3). NCBI lineage: Eukaryota > Viridiplantae > Streptophyta > Magnoliopsida > Fabales > Fabaceae > Arachis > Arachis duranensis. Next base: position 29,775,788 of record NC_029772.3, on the reverse strand, counting down.
GTTCTATTTGTTTTGGTTGTAGTGATTTCTCACACAATTATAAATCAAGAGTAGCAGTTAGTTATGATTCGTTATATATAGAGAAAGTGTAAAGAATTAACTTTTAGTTAGTAAAATTAGTCAATTTTTTTAATTCTAAAAATACTTCTTTTGGAGAATTTAGAGTTTCGAATCTATAATTTAGGATTTAGAATTAAGGGTTTATGATTTAGTATTTACAATCTAAAATAAATAAAACAATTTTAAAAAGATTACCTGATATGAGACAAAATTGACTACCTAGGATTCTTAGTATTACTCGGTATTAATATTCCAAAGAAATAATTTACCACTCACACCATTATGTTATGTGTACTCAGATCGGACTGAAAAATCGGTAAATCGGATCCCAATCAATCCGGTTCAATCAAAAAACTGTTTAAGGTTAAGAATCAGTAAGAATTGGTCAAACTGGTGAAAACCAATCCAACCAAACCATTCAAAAGAAGATTTAGAAATTGATAAAGATGTGGTTTGAATGGTTGAACTTGTGTCCTCCTTATATTGCATGTTTTCCTTTTTTTTTTGGTGGCTATATTGCATGTTTCCCTTACCACTAACTTAGATTATTCTTTGTTATTAATATAATAAATATAAAAATACTTTAATATCAAAATAAAATTAAAAATCTTTATCATAAAAAATATTAAAATTTTATATACTTATTTAATAATAACTGAATTATAACTTATTGATTATAATTTGTTTAAGTTTAATTGTGTTTAAGATATTAGTTAAAATATGTATTTTAAATTTTAATTTTAAATTTTTTATTATTTTTTATTTTTTTATTTATATAAGACTGATTTTATCGATTCAACTAATAATTTGTCAGTTAAACCAATAAATTAATAACCTAACCGATTCATAAATTTTTGATTTGGTTTTTACCACTGTGTTCCTCGGTCCAACGGATATGTAGTCAATCATTCCATTAATAAATGTCATATTTAGTGATCGTTTACTTTTCTTCAATTTCATTAACTTTCATTCTATGTTTCAGAACACTATCTAGATAGGAAACATGAGGCAAACAGAAGAATCTTAACAGAATTATTAGCTGACATTCACAATCATAATATTTTAAAAGATAGGTTAAAACCAAAGATTGGGTTTTACTGAATTGAGAAATGTCTTAATCTTGCTTGGAACACAAGGAGGAATGGTTAGGTGGTCTTTCTCCACTATGAAGACCTTGATATTTTAATTCCCACTTGGCCACATATTACATACTAACGACATTGATCTCTGTCTGGTATCATCCATCTACTAGAGGGGCACAATGCAAAAGGAGCAGACTATAGTCATAATTAGAAAATGACTTTGGCCCTCAAAGGAGATTCTTCTGAATGTAGCACCTTTCACAGGTCATGTCCCATACATGGTGGACGTTAGTGCCATTATAATGATTTTAGGATAACTGGTCTCCTCTAGCATTATATTACACATACACTTCATTATTTTCGATGCCTCCTAAAGAAGAGTCAGTCTCGTGTTTATAAGAAAAATTAATATCATATTTTTATAAAATATAAGAATATTGAGTATAATATAAGTTAAATCTCAGAAAACTTTAATATATATATATATAATAAAGGGATGTCGTATATATTATCGTTTAAATTTATGGTAGCCGACACTTATTGGAATGTTAAGAACAGAGAAATTTGACCTAAGCAAGACCATATTTTCCATATATTGACAATTCAAAGGTGTTATCGTTATTGAAAAATGAAAAGC
>NC_029772.3:29760282-29773951 GCF_000817695.3 Arachis duranensis | reverse complement strand
TTTTGGTCTTGAAGCAAGTCCCTTAAGCCACATGAAAACCATTTTATGGCTCTGGACCCAGCGTAACCAGTAGTAATCAATTCGAAACAAGAGGGAAAGATAGTAATAGGAGATAACATTGAGTAGATGTTTAGATATTGAGCCGTCATTCCTATATTAGTATTTAGTAAGGAATTTACATGATGAGATTGGTAAGGCTATAAAGCAAAGTTCTGAAAATCCGATCGGTTATTGAATCGCTCTAGTAATTAGTTTATTGATTTATTGATTCAACTAATTTAACAGTAATTTAATCAAAAAAATTATTTTATAATATAATAATAAATAAATTATAAATAAATCCTCTAAAATATATTTATATTCACAATTAAGAAACAATCTGGTTTAGTTTCAGAATATTATAACAATTACTAGCCTATGCAAAGAGTATTAATAACATATCCAATTACTGATTTCATGTTTCATTAATGACTTAAAATCTCATTCCTATAGAAGTTTTTCTGAAAAAATCTAAAATCTATGAGCCTAGTTTAGTGCAGGGTGTGTGGAATGAAAATTGAAGCTGAAGGGTAACCATATCCAGAAACGTAACAACAAAGCCAAAGTCCAGGTTCAAAATCAGCAACAATATCAACCCAGTCAAAGCCTTTCAAATTTCAAATAATCATGAACAAAACAATAAATCATGAAAACAAAGAATATAAATATTCAATTGGAGCACCCAAATCTGGAGGCAACAAACCTCAATAATTTGATTAAGATAATCACAATCTAAGCATAATTAAGACACAAAAGCACCAAGAACAGCAGGACAATAGCACATTTACAATGAATAATCACAAATAGCGGTAAAAGCTCATCAATAATCAATTAATCAATGAACAAAAAACTGAAAACACAAATCATTCAAGAATAATTCAAAGATCAATAACCCTTATGAACAGAGCAAAAAAAAAAAACAAAAAACAATGTCATTACACTATTACAGTGAGCCATGAAGAGAGCATTGACCTTCGAAGACCTTTTTTCCTTCTTGTGACTGAAGGTCCCGGCGGACCCAACTAGCCAGTTCTTGATTGATTTAGCGGTTCACCTCCGATTTTCTTCTCAACGGTTTTTTCCTGTGAGCCGACTCATTTGTATTGACAGTTTTTAGTTGGATCGGTTCAATTGGTTGGTCTGGTCCGATTTTCAAAATATTGTTATAAATTGAAAAATTAATTACTATTTAATTTATAACTCTCATTATATATAAGCTCAACTCTTTTAATTCAAGAACAATTAATTCCTCATTCTATTATTTATCAACTCTCTCATTTTACAGGAACTTAATTTAGAAGAAAAAAAGTATAATTGCTATTGTTATGTATAGTTTTTTGTTATCAACTTCTTTTCAACCATTTTAGTTTTTGAAAAAAAAAATTTGAACAAAAAAAGTATTAAAAACACAATCCGAAAAATATTGGTACTAATAATACAGATCTTGAAAGATCACAGAAGCTTATAGATGTTTGATAAAATCATTTAAACATAAGTAACTTGTTATTGAACATGAATTGTTATTAGATGATTTGTCAAATGATCATAATTTTATACTGCATTTATTTTATAGACACGGGACACTAAGACAAGATACAATAGCCCGTTTGGTTGGTGTTCATGTCTGTCAGAGACACGGACACGGTAACACATGTATATTGTTTGTTTAATGAGACACAAAATTATCATAGATACGGTGACACACGCATGGACACAAAATACATATTTTTTGTGTCTCATCTTTAACCTGTGACACAAGTTTGAGACACAGACATAGTTTTTTATTTTCACTTTTATCCCTGTTATCTTTTTTTTTATTTTTATTTATACCATTTTCCTCTTAATCCTAATCCACTTTTTTTCTCTTCTTTCTCACCTTCTTCCTCATTGCCTCCTTTCTTCTTCCATGCCTCCCACTCCAACCATCGCCTCACCTTCTCTGTCCCTCTCCACCGCCTCCATTCCTTTGTCCTTTCTTGTCGCCTCTTCTCCTCCTCCTCCTCTCTACTGCCTCAACTCTTCTCTCCCTTCTTGGCTCCCTCATCTTTGAGCTTCTTTCTGCTTAAATTTGTTGCCGCCTCCACTTTGCATCTGTCTTTACCAAATCCACCGTCGCCGCCTTTGTCGTGGCTCCCTCTTCCTCTCTCAATTCTCTTCCAATTTTCTCTCCGCTTCTCTTCTACAATTTTTCTGCCTCTCTTCCTCATTGCCAGATCTATTTAGTTTTCTATTTTTTTAATTCATATATTAAATTAGATTGGATCTGAATTTTGAATTTATTCTATGTTTGTTATTATTAATAGTTGTAATTTTTATTGAAATGGTGGTAGACAGGTGGTTATGGTAGTTTTAACAGTGACAATTTGAACTGAAATAATGGTAAAGAGGTGGTGTTAATGGTTTGTGGCAGGGATAACATTGTCATTTTGTTAGAATAGTAAATTACAAATAGTGTTCTGTCCTTGAATACCAAACAAGTTCTCAAATTTCATGTCTCATTGTGTCTATATCATTTTGTGTATTTGTGTCTGTGTCTTATTTATCTCCACCCACTAACCAAACGAAGCCCAAAGGTACAAAATTGTGTTGATGAGATATGGACAGAGACATTATATTTAGAACACTGAATTAGTGTATTTTATATCCATCTTGACAAGAAAGACACAGAAACACTAACAAGGAATACAACTTATTTTTTATTTTTTTTTATTATTCTTGTTAATTTTATATAATTATATTTTTTATTATTATATTTTTCATCTCAAATGTTTTACAACAACAACAACAACAAAGCCTTGTCCCACTAGGTGGGGTCGGCTACATGAATCAAACGACGCTATTATGCTCTGCATTGTATCATGTCTACATAGAGACTGTTTACATGCAGATCTCGTTTGACTACCTCATGGATGGTCTTCTTAGGTCTTCCTCTGCCTTTCGCCTCTTGTCCATCTTTCATCTCATCCACCCTCCTGACTGGGTGTTCTATCGGTCTTCTTCTCACATGTCCAAACCACCTGAGATGCAATTTAACCATCTTTTCCATAATGGGTGCTACTCCAACTCTCTCCCTTATATCTTTGTTCCTTAATTTATCCAATCGCGTATGACCACTCATCCATCTCAACATCTTTATCTCTGCCACACTTAACTTATGTTCGTACTCCTCTTTGGCCACCCAACACTTTGTACCATAAAGCATAGCCGGTCTGATAGCAATGGGATAGAATTTACCTTTAAGTTTTAAAGGCACTTTTTTGTCACATATGAAACCAGACGCATTTCGCCATTTTGACCAACCTACTTGGATCCTATGATTTAGATCCTGTTCAATCTTTCCATTATTTGTATGATGCACCCAAGATACTTAAAACTTTAAACATTTTGTAGGATGTTTTCTCCGATCTTCACCTCTGTATTAGGATTTTTCCTTCGACGGCCTAACTTATATTCCATATATTCAGTCTTGTTACGGCTTATGCATAGACTATACACTTCTAGAGCTTCTCTCCATAAATCCAACTTCTTATTTAGGTCTTCTCTCAAGGATGTTCCCTGGTGTACTCCCATACCAATAAAAAATTTCTCTATCACACCACCTTGAGTTTTCACACTAGTTGTAACTCCTTCATACACTTTGGTTGAGTAATTAGTGACTCTTGAGTTATCTAATCCTTTTGTTGATTGATAATTAGAAGTTGCTAATTGATTTGAATGCCTCTAAAGCTAGTCTTTCCTTTAGGAGTTGATTAGGACTTGAGGAATCAAATTGATTCATCCACTTGACTTTCCTCCATGGTTAGAGGTTGACTAAGTGGGAGCAATGGGCAATTTGCCATCATAATTGAGGAGGATAACTAGGATAGGACTTCTAGTTCTCATATCTTGCCAAGAGCTTTGCTAGTTGTTAGTTTATTTTCTTTGCCATTTATATTTCTTGTCTAAAATCTTAAAAACCCCAAATATAACTCACAACCAATAACAAGACACTTTATTGTAAATCCTAGGGAGAACGACCCGAGGTTTAAATACTTCGGTTTATAGATTTTAGGGGTTTGTACTTGTGACAAACAAATTTTTGTATGATTGGATTATTGCTTGGTTTAGAAACTATACTTGCAACGGGAATTCATTTGTGAAATTCTAAACCGTCAAAAATCCAATCGTCAATGCGATTCAACCATCTTTTTCACAATGGGTGCTACTCCAACTCTCTCCCTTATATCTTCGTTCCTTATTTTATCCAATCGCGTATGACCACTCATCCATCTCAACATCTTCATCTCTGCCACACTTAGCTTATGTTCGTGCTCTCCTTTGGCCGCCCACCACTCCGTACCATAAAGTATAGCCGGTCTTATAGCGGTGCTATAGAATTTACCTTTAAGTTTTAAAGGCACTTTTTTGTTGCATATAAAAGCAGATTCACTCTGCCATTTTGACCAACCTGCTTGAATCCTATGATTTACATCCTGTTCAATCTCTCCATTATCCTGCATCATGCACCCAAGATACTTAAAACTTTTAACTTTTCGTAGGATGTTTTCTCCAATCTTCACTTCTATATTAGGGTTTTTCCTTCTCAGACTGAACTTACATTCCATATATTTCGTCTTGCTATGACTTATGCGCAGACCATACACTTCTAGAGCTTCTCGCTATAAATCCAACTTCTTATTTAGGTCTTCCCTTGACTTTTCCATAAGGATGATATCATCGACAAAACGCATGCACAATAGCACAGGCTCTTAGATGTGCTCTGTGAGTACTTCCAAGACTAATGTAAAAAGGAATGGATTTAAGGAATAAGGATGATCCCTGGTGTAATCCTATACCAATAGGAAATTTCTCTGTCACACCAACTTGAGTCTTCACACTATTTGTGACCCCATCTACATGTCTTTAATTGCATGAATATATGTGATCTTTACTCTCTTCTTTTCTAAAACCTTCCATAAGACATCCCTTGGCACCCTATTATACACTTTTTCCAAATCAATAAACACCATATGTAGATCTATTTTATTACTACGATACCTATTCATCATCTTTCTTAATAGGTATATCGCATAAATCCAAATTGGTTCTCTGTTACTCGTGTCTCTTTTCAAAACCTCCGTTCTATGACCCTTTTCCATAACTTCATGGTATGACTCATGAGTTTGATCCTTCTATAGTTTCTGCAACTTTGTATATCCCCCTTATTCTTGTAGATAGGTACCAAGGTACTCTTTCTCCACTCATCATGCATCTTCTTTGACCTTAAAATCTCATTAAAAAGTTTGGTTAACCAGTTGATGCCTTTTCCTCCAAGGCCTTTCCAAATCTCATTCGGGATATTATCAGGTCCTACTGTCCTGCCATTTTTTATCTGCTTTAGAACCTCTTTTACCTCAAAGTCTCAAATCCTTCGATAGTAGTCAAAGTTTTGATCTTCTTTCCTTGTGCATAACCGACCAAGGCTCGGAAGAGTCTTCTGTTCCTCATTAAATAACTTGTAAAAGTAGCTCTTCTACCTTTCATTAATCTTCTCCTCTTGAGCCAGCACCTCTCCATCCTTATCCTTTATGCACTTAACCTGATCCAAATCTCTCGTTCTTCTTTCACGACTCTTTGCGATTCTATATATATCTTTTTCTTCTTCTTTCGTGCCCAAAGACTGGTAGAGACCCTCATATGCTCTTGTTCTTGCTTCACTTACAGCCACTTTTGTCTCTTTCTTAGCCGTCTTATATTTTTTCCAATTATCTGCATTGTGGCATAAAGACCACTCTTTAAAGCACTCCCGTTTTATCTTTATCTTTTCTTGTACACTCGCATTCCACCACCAAGACTCCTTGTCTCTTGGTCCTATTCTTCTAGATTCACCAAAGCTTTCTTTTGTTGTTCTTCTAATAACTTCTGCAATCTCCCTCCACATCTCTTCCACGCTTTCATTCCCATCCCACTTTGCCTCTTCTCCTACCCGTCTTAGAAAATTTCTTTGTTCCTCACTTTTCATCTGCCACCACCTCATCCTTGGGTTCTTCGTATGATGTCTTTTCCTCAACTTTTGTTCAACACGAAAATCCATGACGAGCACCATATGTTGTGTTGTCAAACTCTCTCCCGAGATAATTTTACAATTAATGCAAAATTTCTGGTCGACTCTCCTCAACAAAAAAAGTTGATTTGAGAGCTTGTTATGCCACTCTTATAGGTTATAAGATGTTCGTCTCTCTTTTTAAAACATGTATTTGCAATGAGAATATCAAAGGGTGAGGAAAAGTCCAAAATAGTTTTACCTTCAACATTGATCACCCCAAAACCATGCCCTCCGTGAATACTCTCATACCCAGTCACTTCTCTCCCAACATGGCCATTTAAATCTCCTCGTAAGAAAATTTTATCTCCCGAAGGTATGTATTGAACCAAACTTTCTAGATCCTCCCAAAATCTTATCTTGTGTTGTTCATCCGAACCGACTTGCGGTGCATAGGCGCTAATCACATGGAAAGCACCTCCCTCCACCACAAGTTTGATAGAGATGATCCGATCTCCCACCCTCTTGACATCCACTACGTCCTTCTTTCACTACGTATCCACAATAATTCAAACCCCATTCTTATTCTTCACCTTTTCTGTATACCAAAGTTTGAAACCAGAAGTATCAAACTCCCTAGTCTTCGCACCAACCCATTTTGTTTCTTATAGGCACATAATATTAATCTTCCTCCTTGTCATGGTGTCCACCACCTCCATGGACTTTCTTGTTAGAGTACCTATGTTCCATGTCCCAAATCTCAACCTTCTGTCGCTCTGATATTTACCTTTTACTTTGTGAACTAGCTTATTTACCCTCATCCGTTCATGAAAACGCGAGAACTCTTGCTCATTTAACACTACATCCGGGCACCGATGCAGCGGCTCTTGCTCATTTGACACCGTACTCGAGCCATACAGTGCGTTGCTTCCAAACAACGACCTAGCTTTAGCGCAATAATATCTTTGATTCATGTCATGGGGATTCGACTATATTTTTATGTTGGTTGTCGAAGACCTAACACAACCCTCCTCCTTTATCTGGGTTTGGGACCGACTATGTACCGCAAGTGTAACATAAGCGGAGTTTCATCTCAAATGTTTTGAATAAAAAAAAATAAATTGGACTTTCATAATTTGCTTTAGTTTATCATCAAACATACTATAAGAATACTAATTTTATATCTATACTTTTGTGTCTGTTTTCAGTGTCTTATCCTATTCTCAAAACCAAACACATTCTTAGAGGCCATGAGAGGCGTTTGCACTTTTAAAATTCATTTTGCCAACTTCAAAATATATTGAGAATTGTTTTGGTGGTTTAGTCTAAAAAAGTATGTCAAATTAGTTAGTTAAGGATAATTTAATAGTTTTAACTTTTAACTTGGACACTCCAATTATCTTGTATTCAGTAAAGAGTGATGTTAGATGAACAAATTATTTTTGTAACCAAGTCTTTTTACTTCTTATGCCTTTCCTTTTTTCCTCTTTCTTCTTCAACTAAAATTTCTGGTAATTAATACTTAAACTATTAGACTAACTTGGTTAACAAAATAACTTAATCATATACCATCATTGTTTTATAAAATATAACACTAAATACTTTTTTAAATATAAAACTGACCTTTAAAAAGGTGAAAGTCACTTGAACAAATAAGGAAGAGTTGGATTAAATTTCAACAATGCTTTTGAAGTGCAAATCTTAACATGGGTAGAAAACCAACATGTATTCAATTTAAAAAGATAAAAAAAAAAACAATATATACCACTATAACTCTGATCAGGCATCATCAGAGTAAGCAACGAAAACCAATCCTTTTACCGTCAACACACTCAACTCTCAACTCTATAACTTGATTCATCTCAACCCGACCAACAAACTGCATCAATCTCATTCCTTGCAGACCTATATAACTGAAGCCTCTTGGCACATAGCTTCCTCCTTTCTGTCAATGTATAATCTTCGTCAAGCAACTGAGCCAATTGCCTTCCCTGAAAAATAGAACAGCAACGGTGAGTCCAGAAAGTGACCTAAACACCTAACTTCAATTATCGGAAAATAGATTTATATGCACATACAGAATTTAGTAATAATTCAGACTTCAGAAACAAATATCTTTTTTAACTGTAAAGTTCCCTATTCTGGTCAATTTTCCCAGTACAATACGAAGGATATGGCTATGAACACAATTTCATCCGGTGTCAAATGAATCTAAAGTTATGTCTCGTACCTCCTTTTTGCCCAGTTGAACATAGAAATGGTCAAGTAAAGTTCTCTTGGATTCCCGTACTTGACAATGAACCACGGCCTTTGGAATGGTATTCCTCAGTGTTTCTGATACCATGCCAATATAGGATAAAACATTTGAACCGATCCTCTGGAAGTGTCCATCTGAGTATCGGTCTGCCGATTGCGAAGTTGGATTTCCTCCCTTCTCAACTTCCTGTGGGAGTTTTCGAAAGAATTCAACAGTAAGATAAGATGATTCCATTTCTACCATTCGTAGAGTCGTCTTCTTACTGTCTTGGCGAAATCTTCAAACCTCAGTTTCTCCTATTGACTTTCTCACAAGTTCCTTCAGTATGAAGTGAACCTGCCACATATATCATTCAATAAGGAAAATTTCATTAACGTGACACATCCATAATCAGTATTAAAGTTGGCCAATAATATAGAACAAGTTAACTTAATCAAACTATTTAAAGCGGAAGCACTTACAGCATCCACAGAAGCTTGTGCGGGACCTTTAAAATAGTTAACTGAACTCTCTAGGAGACGCCGGTAACCTTGCTCTGGAGCGATCAGGTGAGGTTGGTACCCATCTGCCTCTGAAATCACTCGTTTCACATTTTGCAGTGACAAGTGACGGTCCAGTGGAAGCTTTCGCAATGCAGCTGGAAGCTGGTAATCAAAAACTATATGGATCCGGTTGCCACCTGGTCGTCTAGGAAAGATGAATATTGAAAGTATAAAATTTTCCTTGCAGGAAGTATTAATCCGATTGTTTCAAACTTTCAGAGTAGGTAATAGGTTAAAAATCTCATAGAAACTTGTTTGTTCAAACAGATAATAACTGACAACACCTTGACCAAGGAAACAAAAAAAACAAAAAACTGACAACACCTTTAACTCCTACTTATATGTCATCCTATAATTCCTATAACATTTAAATGACTAGATATTTTTAGGAAAATGTAAGGACAAGTTTAGTTTGTTTTTTATAACATTTTATTTTGCAATTTATCTTTCATAAGAATTTCGGATAATTTATAAAATTGTCTTGGCATTATTAATCAATCTACTTCATCTTTTACAAGAAATTTAGATAAGAAACACAAATTTTATGCGCGTAGCTATTAGTTGAGCTTGGGGGAGAGAGAGAAACAGCAAGAAAACCATAGTGATGGTGAGAGCGGAACATCAATGGATTGAGGTGAGGAATAGGAACAACAGTTCTTATCAACAGAAAATCTATAACCAGCCACCATTAGCTATAGGTGAACAGTCTTGGAAAGCTTTTAGAAGGCTTGAACAGAGATCTTTCACCATGTTTGTGTTGTTTTTGCATGTTTATGTGCTGTTGGATCTTAACCTAGACTTTCTCCCACTTTCATGGTCAAGAGTGTTGATCTATAATTAGAAACTAAAGCCGATATTAAATAATAAATGCATGTGGGGTGGTTTAAAGGGAAGGAGGAGACCAACTGGAAGCAATTTGTTTCAAGATCTATGTGTAGAATATAAAGCTTAAAAGGAGTCTACATTAAGAAGGCAATAGAAACAAGAGGTGTTATAACCAAGGTAAGCAAGGTGAGCAGACAGATGCAGTGGCCATAGAGAGGGATTAGACTATTATGGTGGATTGTATAGATTTTGTTTTTTTTTTACTGGGGGGGATTGTATTAGGAGTTGAAACATATAAGAGGAATGTTTTGGTTGTTAGTCATGAGTTTTGTGTTTTGCTCTTGTTGTAGCTCATGATTATGAATCCGTCCTTGATGGCAATACCAAAGAGGTTGGATTAATAGTCATTGAGTATGTCTTACTTTGCTCCCTTTAATAGGTCGAGTTGTAACGAACGATCTAAAAAAAGCTATATATGATTGAAGAACTGCATATATCTAAAAAAAAAAAATGAAACCTCTGGTCGTAAGTCAAATGTTTATCAGTATAGAATTGGGTAAGGCATTGTTATTCTCCCATAAAACGTCAGCATTTATGGAGGATTGCAAACAGAATAATTTTAGAATAGAAGAATGACATGATTTCTTACCCTCCATCCAAATGCTCCTTAAATACCCGTTCAAAGGCACGACATAATTCCAAAATGGTGTATAGCTGGGCCTGAAAAAATAGAAGGAAGCTTGATAAATATCCTATTTGGAATTACTTTCAACTAATATTGATAGTAGATGGGATATTTACCCCAACATCAACTGCTACTGGTCTACCAAGGTGCGCCATCTCTGCCTCTAGCTCATCAATGCTTCTAGTAATTAAAGAAGCAATCCCTGGGATCTGTGCCCGTATCACGGACTCTAGATGCTGAAACAAAGTCAGTTCTTATACAAATTGCCACTACTACAAAGAATTGCAAATCCCATCACTGTAATTGCCCCATAGAAGGATAAATAAAAACCTTTGAGAGAAGTCTTGCTAGATACTCCGAACCCATTTTGCTGGCCAAGTGTGAATAATCAGGACTAGTGGCAAAAAATTCACACTCCCTCTGCCTAGCAGCAAGCATATCTATATTCCTATTGATATCTGCCTGAGAACGGTTTACAACTCCCACCCAAGGATTTCGAAGACGATATGATCTGTCCTCAAGGACCTACAACATGAGAAATTGGTAAAGTTACCGTCAAAATCAGAAAATTTATCCATACATCCAATTTGAAGTTGATTCGTAGAGCCAACAGTATAGTCTCATAAATTTAGATTTTAGAATGCTGAAAAGGTGAAGATTCTTACATCCAGAGCATTTGTTCCCTTGTCCATCAAGTCAAGCTTTGTCAACACTCCAAATGTTCTTTCACCTAAAAGAAAAGCATTTTGAGTGCATGATCAAGAAAAACACAATTAGGAAATAAACACAAGAGTCATATCATCTAACTATCGAAGCATGATAGTAAATAAACTGCATTAACTATACCTGTAGGGTCAACTTGTCGGGCAACTTTGATCGCATCTGATGTTGCTATATCTTGGTTTGCTGGAGTAATAGCTAAAATTAAGCAATTTGGCTGCAATACAAAACTACAAGTTATCTATCCAATAGATCCATTGAATATTTTGACTTGGCCATTTTCATTAAGCAGGAATTACATTTTTGTTCTCTTTCCCACAAAAGTGAACATAGTTCAGATTTCCACGCTCGTGTAGGCAAGGTTAGGGGAGGGAAAGGGAACTCATTTTCTGTAGGAGTGTAGATAAGAGTAAATTCTTTATATACCTTTTCAATGTATGAGTAAATCATGTTTTCAATCTCTTGAACAATACTTTCAGGCTGCCCCTCTGACAAAATAAAACATCTTTTCATAAACCAAGAATAGCAAGTTTAAATTGATAATAAGCAGAAGCTGAAATCGATGTTCAACCTAGAAAGGACGAAGAAAAAAGTGTACCTATTGCAACCTTTGTCAAACCAGGTAGATCTATAAGCGTCAGATTGACAACTAACAACAGAAAGGGTAATAATCAGACCAACTTGAATAACACAAGAATTGGGAACAACCATAATTCCATAAACAGACAGCAACCTCTCCTATATGCAGCATGCATAAACAAAATAAAAATGTAGAAAACCTCTTTACCATTTGGAGAGTAGATGCTGAGATGGATGGGAACATGAGATATCTGTTTTGATTTCCCAGTAAGTCTATCAGTTTCCTCTTCAATTTCCACTCGAACCTTAGCTACAAAAAATAACTAAGAAATCAAACAGAAATCTTGAATATTATTACTAAAACAATCAACTAGAATCAGATTAGAAGATAGTAAGATACATATCACTTATTTATTACAGTGACCAGTGTCAACTTGTATAACACTAATAACATAGCAGCTAATATTATATTAGAGTTTTAAGTCAACCGAAGGAAATGCTCGCACTAAGAGATACAAAGATAATCTTAGTCATATATCCTACTGTTAAACACATTATTACTGAATACAAATTGACACAATGCAGCCATGCGTTGGCTCAATTTAAGAGTTTAAAAAAATGCATGCAGGGAGCATGCTGTAATCAGAGAACTCTAAGTTCCACTATATTTGAATGTATATTTGAACTTTATGAGAAGACATACAGAAGTCTGTAAACCGTTTCCTTGGCAAGTGAAGAAATTCCGCATGTTCTTGCACCCCGTCTTCTGTTTTATGAAGCTGCAGCACCAAAGGCCTCCGAGTCACAATCCCTACAAAGCATTTGAAATGTAAGATATCCAGGGAAAAAAAAAACAAAGGAAAAAAAAGAACAAAAACAAAAACAAAAGGCCAAGCATTGCTTTTTTTTTTCAGCACCGAAAGTGAAACGTTACTTAATTTCTCTGCATTTTATTTTTTAGAATTTAGCTAACATGCATCCTAACTCCTAAAAGTACATGTTAAGGTTATCGATTATAAAAGATTTTATAAGAAACATTGCAAAATTAAAATTTCCAATACATTTGTTATGCATTTATTAAAGTAAAAAATTTTAAAATCTCTATTTATAGTAAATATTAATATGTGTAGTAACATATTAGCTAAATCCATTTTTTTCATTATTATTCAGAGTATCATTTTTTTTCATTAATATTCAGAGTATCATTTGTCCCTTCATTATCCAAAATTATCATGTTCATGAATTTTTCATTTTGATGCCAGCAAGTCAGTAACAATAATAATTAAATAAAAATAAAGTTTTCAAAAAATGAAAAAAGAAAACATAGCTTATTGTCAGAATTGTCTTATACTGTCCCCTTGTCAGAATTTGACAGTTCTTGTAAAGCAAAATTCAAGAACAATAAAATGTTAAAAATTAAAAATTGTGTTGATTTCTTCCATTTCCAAATTTTTCTCGGCAACCAAAGAAAACTTTCAGTGGAAAAAATATAAAATTCCAAATCAACTGTTAAATCGTAACAAACCTGATCCCCGAGGCAGAAAATCACGGCCAACAATGCTCTCCAACACCGACGACTTTCCAGAACTCTGCATTCAGTTACAAACCACGCTTCCATCAAAAAAAGGTTTCACAGTCACGGAAAGCAAAACCAAAAGCGCATAAGAACGTGAACTGGCGTTAAAATCTGAAATCAAACAGACAATTCAAACGCATTGTAGAAAGAGAAGAGACCTGGCCGCCGACGACGGCGACAGAGGGAAGAGCTTCCCAGAGTGTAGGGAGAGCGGAGTCGCCGCCGTGGTCGCCGAGGACGGTGCATGCACGCTGAATACGGTTGACGAGTCCGATCAACGAGTCCATCGTGGTGTGAGTAGGTTTGGAAGCGGTAGGTTCGGGCTCAGGTTCGGAGGAAGAAGAAACGATGGGAAGGAAGGAGGCTAGGAAAGTGAGTGTGAGGGGTAGGAAAAGAAGGAACGGGAGGAAGAAGAGAAAGGAAG
>NC_029772.3:29759758-29760235 GCF_000817695.3 Arachis duranensis | reverse complement strand
ATTTTTGGGTTTGGGTGCAGTTCAGTATTCAGTGTTCAGAATTCAGTTTGATTTCTGTTACGTTATGACGGTTTTTTCTCTCTGCGGGTGTTGCGTATTTCTTTTTAATTTTGAATTTGGTTGCTTTTTGGCCGTTGAAAAGTGCTGTTTGGATGTGGAGAAGAGCAGCGGGGTGGGGAAGGAGGAGGAGGCGTGACTTGTCTTACTACCATTAACTTTTCACATTATCATTTAGTCATTATAGTCATTATATGAATCGTTAATTAAATAGGTCCAATCCAAATATAGTTATATACTTATATGTAAAGAAAATTAATTAATAATATTTAATTTATTTATATACTATTAATTAACTATTTATAAATACTAAAATAATCACACATATTTACTATTATCATCATGTTAATAATAACATAATATATATTAATTAATCTATGAAATATAACGACTGAATCAATTATTAGATTCTTAAAAAAA
>NC_029772.3:29676658-29759623 GCF_000817695.3 Arachis duranensis | reverse complement strand
AATATTTTATTAAAAAAAAGACATTTTTAATATTTTTAATTTTTTTAAAAAAATCTATTTAAATATGTTCATACCCTGACCCAACGCTAAGGTCCAGGTCCATATGACGAGATCCAACCCACTAATTGGACTCCTCAATACACCGACCTCATCTTAAGAAGTCGGTGCTCCCTACGACTTGCTCTAAGGAAGTTGGGAGCGAAGATTAGCTG
Organism: Arachis duranensis; assembly: GCF_000817695.3. Lineage (NCBI taxonomy): Eukaryota > Viridiplantae > Streptophyta > Magnoliopsida > Fabales > Fabaceae > Arachis > Arachis duranensis. The sequence goes on along the minus strand of NC_029772.3, from coordinate 29,759,411 downwards.
GCAGATAATAACCGACCCTAAAATCTCTCAACCCATTTCCAGGAGCCATATAGTAACCTCCCTAAGATAAAAGGACGGTTATCCACCTTAAAAGGTGAAACTACTCCAACAGTGGTTATTGGTTCGCCACTATAAATACACTGATATCCCTCAGGTATCTCTAAGTCCCAATACTCTTTAGACCTGCTCACACTCTTGCTAACTTAGGCATCGGAGTGTCTTTGCAGGTACCACCCCCCATTCTCTCACGCTCACAAGTCGGAAGGAGTCTCTGAAGGCGTAAACCCGCTCAAAGGCTTCCTCCTTCATACGATTGGGCCAACCTAACGAGTCCAGCCCATTAACCTCCGGTTACCCAACGTAACATTGGCGCCGTTACCGGGGACCCGAGGGATCAACCCATAATGGCGGACAACTCACTAGAAGATGGTCATACAGCGTCTGATTCCGAGCAAGAAAATCCAAATATCGGAAACAATGACGCAGACCTGACCCTTCATCAAGGAACCAGCGACCAGCATTGAGAAGGCACCTCTGGGCTCAAAAACCCAAAGGTAAACTCCTCGGAAGGACGAGAATTCGGAAAGGAAGGGCCACCCCATGCAACTGAGCTAATGGGGCTGGTCCACAACCACCAAGGTCGTCTGGAGCAACTGGAACAGGAACTAGAACGATAGCGAGAGGCGGAAAGAAACCTCCGGGAGGAAATAGAACGACGAAAAGAGTTGGAAGAAAAACTCTTAAAACTTGAATCCTCCCTCAAAAGCCGGAACTCCCACGGCGACCGAGAAGAGTCGCCCCTGGGAGGAGAGGACCCGTTCAGTGAGGACATAATGAGGGCGAAAGTTCCAAGAAACTTCAAAAGCCCTGATATGAACCTCTATGACGGAACCACAGACCCGAAGCATCACTTAAGCAATTTCAAAAGTCGGATATATCTGGATGATGCTTCTGATGCAACTCGCTGCAAGACTTTTCCGACCACCCCGTCGAAAGCGGCGATGAAGTGGTTTGATAGCCTCCCTCCAAGGTCGGTTACCAGCTTTGAGGACCTCTCAAGAAAATTTCTAATGCGATTCTCCATCCAGAAAGATAAAGTAAAGCACGCGCCGAGCCTCCTGGGAGTTAAACAGGAGGTCGGGGAACCTCTGCGTGATTACATGGAAAGGTTCAACAAATCGTGTTTGGAAATTCAAGATCTGCCCACAGAGGCAGTTATCATGGGATTAGTAAATGGACTTAGAGAAGACCCCTTCTCTCAGTCCATATCAAAAAGGCACCCGACCTCCTTGAGCGATGTACAGGAGAGAGCAGAAAAGTACATCAACATGGAGGAAAATGCCAAACTACGGGAGCCCAGCTGGCGACTGGGGCCCCCTCACTCAACAAAAGAAAAAGAAAGGGAGCCTAAGAAAAAAGAGGAGGTCGGCCCCGACAGGCCTAGGAGATATCACTCCTACACTCCTTTAAAAGTCTCCCTAGTAGACGTATACAGAGAAATTTGCAACACTGAAAGATTGCCGCCTCCCAGACCCATCAAAAATAAAAGGGGGGTCGCAGCGACTACTGCAAATACCATAAGATATATGGTCACTCAACAAATGATTGCTATGACCTCAAAAATGTGATAGAAAGGTTGGCTAGGGAAGGCCGACTTGATAGATATCTCACGGATAGGTCGGACAATCATGGAAAAAGAAAGCGAGATGATGAAGACAGAAGAGACCCGCCGCCACAAACCCCCGAGAGACACATACATACAATCTCGGGAGGGTTCGTAGGAGGGGGCTCACTAAATCATCTCGCAAAAGACACCTGAAGCGAGTTTATCAAGTTGGAAATGAATCTCCCGATCTCCCAACCATCTCGTTCACCAAAGAGGACGGACAGGGGATCGTCCCCGGGCATGACGACCCGGTGGTAATAACCATGATCTTGGCAAATGACAACCTCCACAGGACCTTGGTGGATCAAGGGAGTTCGGCATATATACTTTTTAAATCCGCATTCAATAAGTTAGGGTTGGATGAAAGGGAGCTAAAAGCTTACCCGGACACCCTATATGGATTAGGAGACATGCCAATTAAGCCACTGGGATACATCCCCCTTCACACGACCTTTGGGAAGGGGGAAAATTCCAAAACTCTGAGCATTGACTTCATTGTCATTGATGTCGGATCGGCATATAACGCCTTAATCGGCAGAACTACGTTAAATCGGCTCGGAGCGGTGGTGTCAACCCCTCACCTTTGCATGAAATTCCCAACACCTAAGGGAATAGCGACGGTACGAGGAGACCAAAAATTGGCAAGAAAACGCTACAATGAAAGATTAAACCTCCGAGGAAAGAACAAGGAAATCCACACCATAAAACTCGGGGGAAGAAAAGCAAGGGAAGAGCTGCGACCACAACCGGGTGGAAGAACCAAAGAGGTTCAAATCGGAAAAGAGGAAGAAAAAAGAACCAACATAGGGGCCAGCCTAGGCAAAGATCTGAAACAAAGGCTAATAAAGCTCCTACAACAAAATTCTGACCTCTTCGCTTGGAAAGCTTCCGACATGCCAGGGATAGACCCTCGGCTCATGTCCCACAAGCTTTCGGTACACCCCGGATCATGACCCGTACAACAGCGCAGACGTAAGCTCGGTGCAAAACAAGCTCAGGTGGTGGAAGAGCAAGTGCAAGCCCTCTTGGAAGCCAACTTCATCCGAGAGGTCAAATACCCGGGATGGCTAGCAAATGTAGTGCTAGTTAAAAAACAAAATGGCAAGTGGAGGATGTGCGTCAACTATACCGACCTGAATAAAGCATGCCCCAAAGACCCGTATCCACTTCCCAGTATTGACACCCTAGTAAATGCAAGCTCAGGGTATCAATACTTATCGTTTATGGATGCTTACTCGGGTTACAACCAAATCCCGATGTACAAGCCGGATGAGAAAAAAACTTCATTCATCACACTTAGAGCAAATTACTGCTATGTGGTGATGCCATTTGGGTTAAAAAATGCCGGGGCCACGTATCAAAGGTTGATGAATAAAGTGTTTGCCCCCCCCACCTTGGGAACTTAATGGAGGTCTATGTAGATGACATGTTGGTAAAAACTAAGGAGGAAACAGACCTTCTGACAAACCTCTCGCAAGTTTTAGACACCGTAAGGTCGCATGGGATGAGACTAAATCCCACAAAATGCACCTTCGCGGTGGAGGCGGGAAAGTTTCTAGGGTTCATGCTTACACAAAGGGGAATCGAAGCAAACCCCGATAAGTGTAAAGCTATCTTGGAAATGAAAAGCCCGACTTGCCTGAAGGAGGTCCAATAATTAAATGGAAGGCTTGCCGCCCTGTCCAGGTTCCTGGCGGGATCGGCACTAAGATCCCTTCCACTATTTTCCCTACTAAGAAAAGGATGCCAGTTCGAATGGACTCCAGAGTACAAAGAAGCTTTCCAGGAGTTCAAAAAGTTCTTAAGCCAGCCTCCAATCCTGACCCGACCCCTAGTCGGGGAAGAGCTCGTCCTATACCTGTCAGTAGCAGACAAAGCTATAGCATCAGCTCTAATATGGGAAGATGAAGTCGGGCAGCATCCTGTGTACTTCACTAGCAGAGTTCTATAGGGCCCAGAACTAAAGTATAAAAAACTTGAAAAGTTTGCATACTCCTTAGTAGTGGCCTCACGCCAATTACGGCCGTATTTTCAAGCACACACGATAAAAGTCCGAACGAACCAACCCATAAAGCAGGTCCTTCAAAAGACGGACATTGCGGGAAGAATGGTTCAATAGGCAATAGAACTCTCTGAGTTCGACTTGAAATACGAAGCCCGAACGGCAATAAAAGCTCAATGCCTCACCGACTTCCTAGCGGAGTACGCGGGAGATCAAGAGGAGAAATCCACCGCATGGGAGTTATATGTAGATGGGTCCTCTAATAAAGTTGGAAGCAGGGCAGGCATAATATTGGTCAGTGAAAGGGGAATGCAAATTGAAGTTTCCCTCAAGTTTGAGTTCCCAGCTTCCAACAACCAGGCATTATATGAAGCCTTGATTGCAGGGTTAAAACTGGCAGAAGAAGTCGGTGCGACCAAAGTAATAATATTCAGTGACTCTCAGGTGGTGACCTCCCAAATAAACGGAGAGTATCAGGCCAAAAATCCCAACATGAAAAAATACTTGGACAAAACCTTGGAGCACCTTAGGCACTTTGAAGAGACCGAGGTAAAGCATATAACTCGGGACCTCAACAGCAGGGCATATGCCCTCTCCAAGCTAGCAAATACCAAACCAAGAGGAAACAACAGAAGCCTGATCCAAGAAACTCTCCCTGAACCCTCCGTGGACAAAATGGAGGTTGCTCAAGATGTCTTTGAAATCATCGGATTAGACCTCGGATGGATAAAGCTCTTTGTCGAATACCTGAAATTCGACATCCTCCCCAAAGAGGAAAAAGAGGCCAAGAAAATCCGAAGGGAAGCACAAAACTACACGCTGGTGAAAAATATCTTCTATAAAAGGGGGATATCAATACTACTACTAAAGTGCGTCCCGACCTCAAAGACAACCGAGGTGCTAGAGGAGGTACACAATGGGATCTGCGGAAACCATCTTGGAGCAAGGTCGTTAGCTAGGAAGGTAATCCGAGCCGGATTCTACTGGCCGACCTTACAAAAAGATTTCATGGAATTTGTGAAAAAGTGCCAGCCATGCCAAATGCACGCGAACTTCCATGTAGCCCCTCTTGAGGAACTCATTAGTATAACTTCCCCATGGCCTTTCGCAAAATGGAGATTGGACTTGCTAGGACCATTCCCACAAGCGCCGGGGCAAGTAAAATATCTAATAGTGGGAGTGGATTACTTCGCAAAGTGGATAGAAGTAGAACCATTGGCCACCATCACCGCTCAGAGAAGTTGGAAGTTCCTCTACAAGAACATTATCACCAGGTACGGGGTACTCCACTCCATCACCACTGATAATGGCACTCAATTCACCGACTCAACCTTCAAAAACCTGGTAGCCAGTATGAAAATCAAACATCAATTCACATCGGTGGAACATCCACAAGCAAATGGACAAGCCGAAGCTGCAAACAAAGTCATATTGGCAGGGTTGAAGAAAAGATTGCAGGACACAAAAGGAGCATGGGCCAAGGAACTCCCACAAGTACTTTGGGCTTATTGGACCACACCTCAGTCTGCCACAGGAGAAACACCCTTCCGAGTTGCTTACGGCATAGAAGCCATGATACCGGTTGAAATCAACGAGCAAAGCCCAAGGGTGAACTTCTACGACGAGGTGGGAAACATAAAGGGGCACAAAGAAAAACTTGAACTTCTCCCTGAAGTTCGCGAATGAGCCCATATTAGAGAAGCAGCATTGAAGGAAAGGATGACAAACAGATACAACCAGAAAGTCATTCGAAGGAGCTTCGCCTCAGACGACTTGGTCCTAATTAGAAATGACATAGGAGTCAACAAGTCTGGGGAAGGAAAGCTCACTGCTAATTGGAAGGGACCATACAAGATTAGTGAGGTCCTAGGAAAAGGTTATTACAAGGTGACCGACTTAAATGGCACCGAGTTACCCAGGTCGTGGCATGCTTGTAATATGAAAAGGTACTACAGTTAAAAGCGAACTCTACTCCCTGATGTACTCTTTTCCCAACTTCATGCTTTTTTTCCAAAGTAAAAGGGTTTTTTCTGAAGAAGGGTTTTTAACGAGGCATCACAGTAGAGACTAAGAGGTCGTAGATACCCCGAAACCCTTAGTAGCGATAGAGTACCTTTACAAATAAATAAAGATCTTTTTCAAATATCTCTTATAAATTCCTTCCCGCTTTCTACGAAATGCGCTGACTTAAGCTCAACAAAGCGTGAAAATCCCATGAACCGACCTAGATGGTCGTCAGGATAAAACGACGAGGTACAAGTCGGTGTAAAGAGGTTATAAAAGTCGATCGTGAATAAACTCAGAAATTTACTGAGAAACAAATCAGAAATTCCAAGAAGCGAAGAAATGCATCGCAAAAGTAACCTAAGTCCTGAAAACTCAATATATCAAAAACTGAGCACAAGGAATAACGAAGAGAGATCAGGAAACCCATATAAGGCAATAAAGACTGTCCCAAACCTTCAAGAAAAGTTCAAAGAAAAACTTAGAAAAAGGGACAACCAACCAAGAAAAAGGTTTTTTCAGAACAAAAAGATCAAAAAAGGTTTCGAAACCTAAAACAGAAAGAGCATGCGCACAACCAACAAAAAATAACTTAAACCCTTGTCCAAAAAAGGGCATTTTTAAATATTTAAATATTTTTGTTTACGGCCATAAAAGGCCAAGAAAATGTCAACCTCATACCACAACAACATAAAACTAAATAGTTTAAAAAAAAGTGGGGACCCACAAGCTTGGCCCCCATATAGTCAGAGATAATTTTTCAAAGGGCATCACCATCACCACCTGGAAGAGTAGTCAGAGCACCACCAGAGTCAGGGAGAGAGACATCCATAGGAGTTGGAGGAGAAGTTTCAGGAGACTTGGAGGAACTCGGAGCATCGTCTGGTCAGGGGGAGACTCTATAATTCTCTGACCCCGAGTCTTCAGCTCAAATTCAGAAACAGGTCGGGGAGGAGATACGATCACCCCATCAATTACAACCTTGTCCGGGTCCAAGGGTGAGAGGTCCAAGTCGGGAGCAAGAACTCCGACCTGTTCCTTAAAAACCCTCCATGCCTCCTCGGATCCCTTAGCAATAGAGTCCTCCAGCTCCGCATAGGCGTCCCGAACCCTCACTAGATCTTTCTTGACCTCCATAAAGTCCTGGAACAAACTCGAGTAGCTCTGCTCCGCCTTCTCCCGTAGGCCCTCTGCCATAGAGCATCGGCCCATTAACTTCTCCCCTCCTTCTGGAGATTATCCCTCTCTTCCCTCAGCTTGGTGACCTCCTCCTTCAGGCTCCTCTCAGCCTCTTGATATAAGAGAATCCTCCCCTCCAGCTCTTCAACCCTCTGGGACGAACCCAAAGAGTTAAGATGGGTCTTCTAAAAAATATCAAGAAACTTGCTGCACACCCCCGCCGTCCCTAACACTTTCCTAAGCCAGAATAGTAAGGTGATTTCAAAGAGAAGCATCATCCATACTTATACGTGTATAAGGATAGATATGCTCCCGGATGAATTGACGCACATCCACCTTGGCCTCACCTTCGAAAGGAGAGCCAGACTCTAGAGCCTTGTGTTTTTTCTTTTCTAGCTCAGGAGAAGGTCGGGAAGAAGGGGGCGGCAGAGAAGAAGCCGAGGAAGAAATAACGATAGGTCGGGCAAGGGTCCCCAAACTGTGAGAAGAAGGGGGAGGAGAAGGACCGGCTGCCCTGGCACCACCAACCCTGGCACGGGATCTAGCCTTGGCCTCCTGAACCCTCTGGTAAGACTCCCTCGAATTCCTCTTTGCCATCTTTGCAAAAACCATTAGGTAAAAAGTCAATAAAACAAATCGGAGACAAACAACTCAGAAAGTCGAAAAACCCAACAAACCAATACGACACTACCTAATTGGGCCTGCACAAAGGTTGGGGACCCCTGGAGGAACTTCTTGGTATCCAAATAAGGTGCTCTTCACCAAACTTCTCGGAGAAACCCAACGATGGCCGCCTCCACCTCATCCAAATCATCTAAACTATTTTTCTCGCAAGGAGAGGCCTCTAACCAGTACAGAGGAAAGCGAGGGGAAGAATTTTCATCCAGGAAAAAAGGGTGGTGACCCTCTATAGCTTGCACTTTGAAAAAGAAATTTTTAAAGTCATGAAAGGATTCATCAAAAAGGGTAAAGACTCTCTGGCCTAGTATAGCCCGGAATGAAACCCATTGTTGTTTGTTATTTTTCCCACTGAAGGGCTTAGTCATGTGAAAAAGAAAAAAGAAAATCCTCAAAGAAGTCAGGAAATCTAGGGCATGGCTAATGAATTGATAAATTTTCAAAAAACCCCAAGAGTTGGGGTGGAGCTGTGTAGGAGCAACACGGCAGTGGCCTAAAACATCCATCTCAAAGTCAGAAAAAGGGAAAAAAACGCCCAGGCGGGTAATCATACTCTCATACATATAGAAAAAATGAGGGACTGCCTCAGAGGCCCTCCCAAAGCAAACCCGGTCTTCGGGATCTGGGACAACCAGTTCATATTTCAGCTCGTCCTCATCAGAGGTACAAAGCCTATGATGAGTGCGGAGGTTGGTGATGAAGTCCGTATCAATAAGGGGTTCTTCCCCCCAAAACCGTGACATCCACCCATTGAGCAAGAATTTCAACAGAAGACATTTTTGTTTTTCTAGAAAAAACCTACAAAGAAAAAAGAAAAAGGGATCAAAAATAGGGTCTCTAAGGGGGACCTGAAGTCAGATCCCTGACAAAACAAAATCTACGACCAACTCTCCTCTCAAAATAAAAAACATGCAACTCTATAAAGAAAGGATAAGAAAAGAAACTTACCTTTTTCTCTTGCAAGAAAATGAAGCAACAGCACTCGAAAAGGAAGGAGCTTTCTTCTTTCAAAGGGTGCAGATTGAAAAGTTTTCAGAAACGAAACAAGCAAGAAGAAGGAAAAGTATTTATACACACGTTAGGGGCATAAAGGTATAACAACCCATACCATTCAAAAGTTGCACCGTTACCAATGTAACCGCCCCCGCGTATAAATCCTCAGACCCCTAAGAGATGTGACGTTTGATTTGACGTGACTGTTGAAAACTTTTAAAACACGTCGGTTCCAAAAAATCACGTCGGATCCTTATCAAGTCGGCTACGGTCTCGAGTTATAATACTCGACCCCAACCCTTAAAAGGAATTGGGCTCGAGTAGGGGCACTGTTCATACCCTGGCCCAACGCTAAGGCCCAGGTCCATATGACGAGATCCAACCCACTACTTGGACTCCTCAATACACCGACCTCCTCTTAAGAAGTCGGTGCTCCCTACGACTTGCTCTAAGGAAGTCGAGAGCGAAGATTAGCTGGCAGATAATAACCGCCCCTAAAATCTCTCAACCCACTTCCAGGAGCCATATCGTAACCTCCCTAAGATAAAGGGACGATTATCTACCTTAAAAGGTGGAACTACTCCAACGGTGGTTATTGGTTCGCCACTATAAATACTGACATCCCTCAGGTATCTCTAAGTCCCAGTACTCTCTAGACATGCTCACACTCTTGCTAACTTAGGCATCGGAGTGCCTTTGCAGGTACCACCCCCGATTCTCTCACGCTCACAAGTCGGAAGGAGTCTCTCAGGGCGTAAACCCGCTCAAAGGCTTCCTCCTTCATACGATTGGGCCAACCTAACGAGTCCAGCCCATTAACCTCTGGTTACCCAACGTAACAAAATATAAACTAAGATTTTTATTAAAAATATCTTTTCAAAAAAGATAGAAAAATATTTTTTTTAAAAATCAATTCAAATTGACATGTCTTTGTTAAGTGTTATATTTTTTAAAGTTAGATAATTTTATTCATGTAATGAAAGAAAATATAGATATCTATATGTGGGATAAAGAAGAAAGAAAGATGGAGAACTCCCAATTTTTCAACACTCTAATATAGAATTAACATCATATAAAAATCTAATAAAAATAATAAAAAGAAAGTAAGATTCTTATCAATTAGGAATTGGAATTTTGTTGAAGTTTCTTTTACAAGTTTAAAGTTGACGCTACTACCACTTTCACACTAATTGATACATTTTCAAGTGTAAGCTTATTTTTGGCCTTTCCTAAAGACCAGCTTAAAATCACCATCATCAATATTTGTAAGGAATTATTTGATTGGGTACGTAGGACCCTCATTCTCATGTTTCACTCAACATAAAATCAACGTTGTTGGTGCCCTTTATAGCTGGTAAGCCATTTTTTTTAACATGTACAAATTCTTATCTTAGATGACAGAAATTGTAATACCTCAACAAAAATATAATATCTAATTAATATTTTTCAAAGATTACATTAAAACATTAAATTTTCAAAAGACTAATTAATATATTACAAATTTATGTTATTTAAATATTATTATTTAAAAAATATTAAGTGATTAATAATTTTTTCTCATACTTACCTTATATTTGAGTCAATATTAATAATTTTTTACTAAAAGTATTAACTTACTAGCATTTTTCATTACTTATTAGTTAACATCTTATGAAAATAAAATAAGATTTGTTTTCTTATTCATTTTATCAAGTTAAATATAGTTACATATTCTAATATTAAAATATTAAGAATTTATATTTTTTAATCGAATAAATTCATTGAATCCAAATTACAATTATGTTGGATCAGATCGGATTAAATTAATAAGTAAATCAAACTATATATCAATCTAATGTAAATCGTAACAACTTATATATTTTCAATAGAATTTATTTATTTTTTAAAAGGATCCAAAACCCACCATAAAAGATTATGTTACGAGACATATCTGAAATGGACTGTAGGTGATTGAACCTTGAGTGATGAAGTTAGAGATGGTACTGAAAGGGTCCAAGATAGCTTCACGTCAGTTCTGCAATGGTAAGTGAGTAGTACTTTGATAAATCTTAATTTTATCATTTATCTTGTATTAAATTTAGTCGATTTTATCAATTTATCTCATATTTATTTAATAAAATAGTATAATTTTGTGAATTTCTCCTAAATTGTGCTTAAGATTAAAAACATGCATTTAAGGCTTTTAATTTGCTAAATTTAATTCATTTTAATTTTATTCGATACCTTGATGTGTTTGATGAAGTGATTTTAGGTTTAGAAGGCAAAGATTAGATCGAAGGAATAAAGAAAAAGCATGTAAAAGTGGAGAATTCATGAAAAAATGAGGACTTAGAAATTTGTCCAGTTCTGCGTACATGTGACCAGAGTTTCGTCAAGCGACGCGTACGCGTGACCTCCACGTACGCGTGACAAGCAGCATATGACCAACTTAAAGAAACACACTGGTGGCAATTTTTGAGCTCACTCAGGTCCAAATTCAACTCATTTCTGAAGTATTTGAGACCAAATTCAAGAAGGAACAAGGAGGGAGCAATTAGTGTAGCTTAGGAATCATGCTTTAGGTTAGTTCTAGAGAGAGAAACTCCATCTTCTCTCTATAAATTAGAGTTTTTAGTTTAATTTTCTCTTAGATTTAGGTTTTAATTCTTATTTTGATCTAGTTTTTTTTTTTTTTTACTTTTCCTTGTTCTATTGACTTAATTTTCTTAGTTCTCATGTTAATTTCTCATTTTTTCCATTTTTTGCTTATGGACACTCTTGTTAATTTTGATTTTCTTTAATAGAATTTTAATATTTTTTATGTTATTGATATTTATTTGAGTTGTTATTATTGTTATCTTACAATTGGTAGTTTTAAATTTTATATTTCTTGCAATTTTACCATACTTTTCTTTTATGGCTTCCGAGTGTTTGATAAAATACTTAGTTGGGTTTTAGAGTAGATTTTGAGTATTTTTGGCTTGGAAAGAGAAGTTTGGTAATCTTGAGTCATTAATACCCAACTTGGATTGGTGATCTAGAGTTGTTAGTTAATCTTGTTTCCATTGACATTACTTATGAATTGGGGTTAATTAGGCATATTTGACTTTCTTCTAATGCGAAGATAACGTAATAGGCTTAACTCTTGATAATTATTGTGTTATGATTAATGACTAGGATAGAAAACCTTGATTCTCAATCTTTGCCATGAATGCCTCTTTAGTGTTTTATATTTTTAGTTGTTTTCTTTACTTTATTGTGATTTAAATTCTTGCCTTCTTATCATCAACCCACCCCCATGAATCTCATAACTAATAATTGAGCACTCGATTGTAATTCTTAGGGAGAACGACCTGGAAACAATACTCTCGGTTATTTCTATTGGGTTGAACTTGTGACAACCAAAATTAAACTTTGATGCGAGTTGGTTGTTGATTTGGAACTATACTTGCAACAAAGTGATGCTTTTTATTGAGAAGAAATTTCGAATCAATGATCACCCAACATAAAGTTTTTGGTGCCGTTGCCAGAGAATTACAATGTGTGCTTATTGTTGGTTATTGTACATATGTTAATATTGTGAATAGTTTGCTCTTTGATTGTTTGCTAGTTTGAGTCACTAGTTAGGTTCTTGTTTCTTTATCTCTCAATAGTTTGTTTTTGTTTTTCCTTTTTTTTTTAATATGAATTCCTATCCCTTTGGCTATGAGTTTGGTTACAATTATGCTGTAGAAAATGAAAGTTTCAATGAGGGATCACATTATGGGAATAGAAATCAAGTTAGGGAAGAGCCACATGCTTATAGGCAACCTTCATGGCAACAACCTCCTCCGGTTTCTTATGGTAACAATCCACCTGATAATGTACACAATTATGAACCAGCTCCCAAACATTGTTGGCAACTTTACTCATAAGCCCCATATCACCATTCACCTCTATACGATCCTAACCCATATCGACCATACCAACAACCATATGAATCATATTTAGAGCCACCACCATTCCAACACCAATATCCCCAAGAACAACAAATTTCACATACACCACCTCAAGACTTTCATCAATATAAACCACCTTCCAACTATGACACCTTTCCTCCAAATAATGAACCCTCTCTTCCACCACCACCTTCATTGGATGAGGTTCTCCAACCGTTAATGCAAGAACAAAGAGAGCTTCTTTTCATTCTTCAAAGGCGCGAAGTAATGGAGCACTTAATCTCATTGTGCTCATGCAATCAAGACACTCCCATTGATAAATGTGGAGGATTAACTGAGGAGCACAATGAGAAGGAGAACTTGGAACTTCAAGGAGAAGAGAAGTTGAAGCAAGAATCGAAACAAAATGAGGAAGTTGAGATGATTGAACTAGAAGAAGTGGTTGAAGATTTAGGAGATGTTGAATGCACAAAGGAATCCAAAGTTGTGGAGTTTGAAAGTGATGTTGAGGAGGATAGTACACAACCTCCAAAGCAGTTTAAGAATGAAGAATTGAAAGAAATAGGACAAGCAAAACGTCCTCCTATTGATAATGATTCTACATCAACATATGATCCTTTTGAGCTTGATGAATCCTCCCCCATTGAATTTGGATTTGATGTTGAAGTAGACTTTTCTCAACCTCTGAGGTATAACTTGAGTGATGGGGAAGAGTTTGAAGAATTTGGTGAGAAAGAGATTGAATTAAAAGGTAGTTGTCAAAGGGTGGAAGTAATCAAAGAAAAGCACAAGGGAGTGGAGATTGCTTGGTCAAGACCGTTGGAGGCACCTCTCCTGAAGCCATCACCATCCATTCTTTCATTCAAGTGGGTAAATTTCTTATCCCTAAGCTTGCTTATTTAGTTTAAATATGGTTTGTTTGAGACGGATGGTCAACTTAGAGCTCTTTGTGGCTTTAAGAGCAAAAGGGAGATAGTTAGCGATTGTAACCAACATTCAAGGTTCATTATGGTTAAGAACTCAAAGTTTAAATCCAATGGTTGGAGGGTTGCTAAATTTAATGGGTCTAGGAGGATGTTTGGGTGCTTTTATGAGAATTCTACATGTTTGACACCCGGAGAGAATTATGATGATCAACTTGAAGACGGGTGTAAAAACAAGGTTTGGGATCCCAAATTACAAGAGGAGGATCATTTTTGAGAGCTCCAAACTTGTGTGGAACTCCATCATAGTTTTGTGCACTTGGTTGAAAATTCTGGCAATCAATGGAAGTCCAAACATTGGTGGAAGTTCAAGGATGAATTCAAACACAAGCCTCCTTGATTAGAGCACTCCAAAATGTCCAACTTAAGGACAATAAACAAAAGTGCTAGGTGGGAGACACCCCACCATGGTAAATTCTTTCCACTTTGTCCTTTGTTTATATTGGTAAATAAGTTGAATTTTCGTTTTTAGTTAGGTTTATTTTAGTTTTAAGTTGTAGTTTAGCTTGTTTGATGATGTTTGGTAGTGCTTAGGTATCTTGTTAGTTTCTCAAAAAAAAAGAGGCCTCACGCGTACGCTTGACCTACGCGTACGCGTGACACCCCAGAATCTGACTGTGCTAGGATCGTGCGTGGACTGTACCATCGCACGGTCCAAACAGAAAGTTGTGCCAGGACCATGCTAGCTAGATGCGGGGCGCACAACCCTTCCCATGCATACGCATCACCCCATAAACCTGGATCATTATGAATTTTTGGTGCTGGGATTGTGCTGCCACATAATCCGGAAAGAGAGTTGTGCCAGGACTATGCGGGTACTGTGTGAAGGGCACGATGAGCCCTCACGCGTACGGGTACGCGTCACTTTCATTTCTCCTTGTCCCGCGTACGCGTGACCCAGGCGTATGCGTGATCTCCCCTGTCTCACATACTCTTCTTTTATTCTCTTATTTCCATTTCTTTTCTTCTTTTCTCTTATCTTCTCTTCTTTCCTTCTTTCAACCATCACCCACCACAACCGTTTACCATCTACTATTATTTCTTTTAGTTAGTTAGTTAGTTAGTTAATTTAATTTCCTATTTTAGGTGGTAAGTATTGGATTATTGATTTGATTTGCTATTTCTTGATGCTGAAATTATTCATTGTTGGATTCCTTTATTGAGGTTGTAATTTGTTGCTTGGTATTGAATTCTTCATGCTTAATTTTATGCATACCAAGTACTCACAACATTGCCTTCAAAGCGTTCTAAATCTTGTGAATTACATGGTTTGGTCACTATGTGATTTAAATTTTTAACCATGATGAGGCAATTGTATGTGGTTGATGTATTTTTTTATTAAGTGATGCTTGTTTATGATTGATTTTTATTTATATCACCTAGGTCATGCATTGAGATTGAGGAATTGTGAAATTAGATTGTAAGCACCTAGTGACATCCTTTTGAGCTTTCTAAACTTTGTGGACCATGCTTGCTATGTGATTGATTTCAACTTCTACCTTTTTTTTCTAAGTTGCATAGCACCCATGTACCCCACTTCTATGTCAATTAGGTGATGCGAACTAAACTTCAAAGTATATCATTGATTGATGTGTGAATTCCATATTTCATTTGGTTCATTGAATTCTCTTGCACATCAATAAATGTCCACTCATCATCCATTTCACAATTGCTTGATTCTTGACTGAATGCTTTCTTGCGTCGTTATTACTTGTTTATTTGTTTTATCTTACAAGTTTCTTTAAAGTATCTCAAGCACACTAGAATGAGTGAAGTGCATACTTCTTTTTCCCAGTTCCTCCCTTCTTGGAGCCGACCTCTAAAAAGAGGAAGACTTCAGAGTTTAGCGTCGTTAATATTGATGATGCTGGTTTTGATGGGGTGAAGTTTTGTGAGAGGCACGTTCTTCCCCATTTTATTGCTATGGATGATTCTTCTATAAAAAAATCACCTCAAAATCTTGATTCGAGGGGGGATTCGAACTGTGGGAGTGTGCTCTGTCCTTCTTAAAGAGTTTGAAAAGGCTCCTCTGAATGCTACACAACATTCTTTGGAGGTCCTTCAGGTTGAGGTGGTGACTCTTAGGGAGGCTGAGAAGGGGTTGGAAGAGGAAAAAGTAAGCCTAGAGGCTGAGCTCTTCAAAGCTCGGGATATGGAGAGGGAGTCCGCTGCCTCCTGCACTTTGGCTGAGAATTTGCTGAAGAAGTCTCAGCAGAGTCATGCTAGGGTTTTTAGGGAGAATATGGAGCTGAAAAAGGTAATGGAGCAACTTAGAGAGAGTTATATAGATTTGGAGGAATTGGTTGTGGAAGGGACGGAGGAGGTGTTCAGGGTGTTGAAGGACCAGGTTCGGGTTATTGCTCCCGACCTTGATATGTCTCCTCTTCATCCTGATAAGGTCATAATCGAAGGGAAGATTGTCTTTCCTCCTCATCCTCCCACTGACTCCGAGTTGAAGACGGCTGGGCAGCACTTAATAGAATCTCCTCCTCGTGAGGTCAGCCCATCCGAGGGGTTTCTGCCAAGTTTATCTGCTGAGCCTGAGGCCGTTCCGACTTCTGTCGCCGAAGAGATTCCTCTATCCCCTCCTAATACTGCTACTGATTCGACCTCATCTCCTGTTGACGATTCAAACCCTCTTATTGGCCCTGTTTGATGTTTCTATTAAGGCCCGACTTGTGGGACCTTTTTTAGGAACTCTTTTATGTATATTTTGGCATTTGTGTTGGCCTCTGACTTTTGGTCTCTTAAAGGGATCTTTAACAACAGCTACTATTTATTTTTTGGATGCTTAGTCCTTAATAGGACTTTAACAAAATAGCCGTTTTTGTGAACTCAGGGATTTTTTCCTTTATGATTGCTGATTCTATGCTTTGTTTGCATTAATGTTATTGGATAGCTGATGAGCGGATAATTTATACGCTTTTTGGAATTGTTTTTAGATAGTTTTTAGTAGGATCTAGCTACTTTTAGGGATGTTTTTATTAGTTTTTATATAAAATTCATATTTCTGGACTTTACTATGAGTTTGTGTGTTTTTCTGTGATTTCAGGTATTTTCTGGCTGAAATTGAGGGACCTGAGCAAAACTCTGATAAAAGGCTGTCAAAGGACTGCTGATGCTGTTAGATTCTGACCTCCCTACACTCAAAATGGATTTTCTGAAGCTACAAAACTCCAAATGGCACGCTTTTAATGTCGTTGGAAAGTAGACATCTAGAGCTTTCCAGCAATATATAATAGTTTATACTTTATTCGAGATTAGATGACGCAAACTAGCGCTCAACGCCAGTTCCATGTTGCATTCTGGAGTTAAACGCCAGAAACACGTCACGAAACAGAGTTGAGTGCCAAAAACACGTTACAATGTGGCGTTCAACTCCAAGAGAAGCCTCTGCACATGTAAAGCTCAAGCTCAGCCCAAGCACACACCAAAGTGGGCCCGGAAGTGGATTTTTGCATCAATTACTTACTTCTGTAAACCCTAGTAGCTAGTCTAGTATAAATAGGACATTTTACTATTGTATTAGACATCTTTGGATTATTTTTGGATTACCTTATGATCCTTTGATCACGTTCAGGGGGCTGGCCATTCGGCCATGCCTGGACCATCACTTATGTATTTTCAACGGTGGAGTTTCTACACCCCATAGATTAAGGGTGTGGAGCTCTGCTGTACCTCGAGTTTTAATGCAATTACTACTATTTTCTATTCAATTCAGCTTATTCTTATTCTAAGATATTCGTTGCACTTCAACATGATGAATGTGATGATCCATGACACTCATCATCATTCTCACCTATGAACGCGTGACTGACAACCACTTCCGTTCTACTTTAGACCGAATGCATATTTCTTAGATTCCTTAATTGGAATCTTCGTGGTATAAGCTAGAATTGATGGCGGCATTCATGAGAAACCGGAAAGTCTAAACCTTGTCTGTGGTATTCCGAGTAAGATTCAGGGATTGAATGACTGTGACGAGTTTCAAACTCGCGATTGTTGGGCGTGATGATTGGAAAGGAGTAAGAAGGATTGGATGAAGGTAGTAGGAAAGCAGAGATTCAGAAGGAGCACAGCATCTTCATACGCCTATCTAAAATTCCCACCAATGATCTACATAAGTATCTTTATCTTTATTTTATATTTTATTTATTATTATTTTCGAAAACCAATATAATCATTTAAATCCTGCTAACTGAGATTTACAAGATGATCATAGCTTGCTTCATACCAACAATCTTCCTGGGATCGACCCTTACTCACGTAAGGTTTATTACTTGGACGACCCAGTGCACTTGCTGGTTAGTTGTGCGAATTTGTGAAGAAAGTGCTGAGTTAGTAGATACACATACCAAGTTGAATGCCATCATTAGAGATCACAATTTCGTGCACCAATAGCCTTTGCAAAAACCTTTGTGAAAGCTTTTACTAGATAGCCTTTTGTTTTTCCATTACTTAGTGTAAACGTTCAATTTATTTTCCTATTGAATCATTTTTATAACTTAAGTTATATTTGCAATGCATTTTGTTGTGCCCAGGGGCTCTCTGACTTATAAGTTGTTTGGCCATGTCATCCCCGAGTTCTTATGATCATCATTTATAACCTCTTTACACTGGTTTGTACCTCGTCAGTTTATCTTGCCGACCACATAGGTCGGGCAATGGATTTTCATGTTTTTTCGAGTTTAAGTCGGTGCGTATCATGGGAACGATAATGGAATTTTCTTAAAAGAGGAAGTACTATTATTAATGAAATGTAACTTTACAAAGATACTTTGGCTACTAAGGGAATAAGATTCTTCACCCGTAGCCCCCGCTTTGATGTCTTGTTAAAACCCCTTCAGGAATACCCTTCTCGGAAAAAACCATGAAGTTGAAAAAAAGAGTACATCAGGGAATGAAGTATGCTTCTAGCTATAGTATCTCTTTAAATTATAAGCATGCTACGAGCTTGGGAACTCGGCTCCATCCAAGTCGGACACCCTGTAGTAACCTTTATCCAAGACTTTAATTATCTTGAAAGGTCCTTTCCAGTTTGCAGCAATCTTCCCTTTGCCCGACTTGTTTGCTCTGATGTCATTTCATATCAGGACTAAGTTGTTAGTGGCAAAGCTCCTTCGAATGACTTTTTTTCTTGTACCTTATCGCCATCCTTTGCTTTAACGCTGCTTGTCTTATTTGTGCTTGCTCTTGGGATTCGGGAAGTAGTTCAAGCTCTTCTTTTTGGGCTTGGATGTTTCCAACCTCATCATTAAATCTCACTCTTGGACTTTGCTCATTGATCTCTATTGGGATCATGGCTTCTATTCCATATGAAAGTCGAAAGGGTGTTTCTCTCGTCGTAGAATGAGGTGTTGTTCTATAAGCCTATAGTACCTGAGGGAGCCCTTCAGCCCAAGCTCCATTTGCATCCTGTAACCTCTTTTTTAGCCCAACCAATATTAAGGATGGCAAAAATCTCCAGCAGAGCGGGTACCCGCAGGGATTTACCCGCCACGGGGTGAATATGGGGACGATTTTGTACCTGCGGGGATAGGGGATGGGGTCCCGTATATTAAACGGCGCGGGGGCGGAATATATATATATATATCATATGAAGGAAAGTGGAAACCCTAGCCGTCACACTTATAATTCACAATACTCAACTTAGCCTCTGAACTCTTTACCACCGTCAAACCTCAGCCTCTCGCCCACTCTGAACCATGCACGGTCGCACCATCACCACCACCGACCACCACCGACCACCCTCTCAGTCCTTCACTGCTACGACGCTACATCCCACCCCCTCAGTCCGTCACCACCACCTCTCGCGCACTGTGGAGTGAAGGTCAGTCAGGTCACGATACATCACGCACACCACAGCAGGGAGTCTGTCATCTTCACCATTTTCGCGTCTTCCCCGGTTGTCACGTCTTCTCTGGTCGTCGCACCTTCGCCGGTCGTCACCTCTTCACCGTCGGGTAACTGGGTAAGTCATAGAACTCTGTTTTTTTTCATGATTTGCTTTATGTATAATTTATATGATTATAATTAAGCATTTGTTATAATCTTCATGAGTTGTTGATTGTATAATTTATATGATTATTTTTCTGAGTTGTTGATTCTGGTTTCTTTGACTATGAAATTTTTATTATTTATTGTAATTTTCAAGATTTGTTATGTTATATATTTATGATGCTATTCTGAAATTTTTTGTGTTTTTGATTATGAAATTGTGTGTAGTGTGATTTTGTTAAGCATTTGTTATAATTACTGAGTTAGTTTAAGTATAATTTATATGATTATAATTAAGTATTTGTTGTCATCTTCATTATCTTTGTTTGCTTTTTTTGTTATAATCACTATGATTTTATTAAGCATTTGTTATAAGTATTCTAAATTTTTTATTATTTTACTTTGATTTTGAATTTTTGGTTAAGCATTTGAGTGCTATACAATTCATAACATTAAAGGATATATTGATGTAAGTAAAATACTAAATTATATACAATACACTATTGTTCATATTATTGACTTATTATTCATTTATTATACGATTTTAACTTTAATTTATTTTCTTTTCGATGTAGGATTTAAGTAAATTAGGATCTACCATCACTACGGGATAAAAGGAGGATTGAGAATTATGTTTTTACAATGTGGTGAACTTTGTTTGGTTATTTATATGGTTGTTTATGGAATATTTGATAGTTTATGAATATGTTTAGAAGTTTGTGTTTGTTGGTTATTATTATTTAAGTCTTTAATGACTATCAAAATTATGTTTGTAATGACAGTTGAAGATTATCTTAATTTTTTTTTAATTTTTTCAATTTTTTTTAATTTTTATTATTTTTTACAAAGATCCGCGGAGACCCAGGTCCCCGGCAGATACAGGGTCCCCGTTACCCGTCGCGAGGACGGGGACGAATAATGGAGGCAGGGGCGGGGGGCATGTCCCCACCCCCATGGGGACCCGTTGCCATCCTTAGCCAATATAACTTTATTGGCAACTTCAGCTGGTCCATTGGCTTGAGGATGCTCTACTGATATAAATTGATGTTTGATCTTCATGCTGGATACCAAGCTTTTGAATGTGGAGTCTGTAAACTAAGTGACATTGTCTGTAGTGATAGAGTGGGGGACCCTGAACCAAGTAATTATGTTCTTATAAAGGAATTTTCGACTTCTCTGTGCCGTGATAGTGGCCAGTGGCTCTGCTTCTATCCACTTGGTGAAGTAATACACTCCTAGAATAAGATATTTGACCTGTCCTGGAGCTTGGGGAAAAGGTCTGAGTAGATCCAATCCCTATTTTACAAAAGGCCAGGGAGAGGTTACGCTGATAAGCTCTTCGGGCGGAGCGACATGGAAGTTAGCATGCATCTGACAAGGCTGGTACCTTTTAACAAAGTCGGAGGCGTCCTTTTTTAAGGTCATCCGGAAAAACCCAACTCGGATCACCTTTCTAGCTAAAGACCTTGCTCCGAGGTGATTCCCGCAAATGCCGTTGCCTCTTCTAGGACCTCCTCTACTTTAGAGGTCGGAACGCAGTTTAAAAATAGTGTTGATATCCCTCTTTTGTACAGGGCGTTTTATACCAAAGTGTAGTTCTGTACTTTTTTCAGAAGTTTCTTGGTTTCCTTCTGATCCTCGGGAAGGATGTCGAATTTCAGATACTCGACTATAGGGGGTCATCCATCTAAGGTTTAAGCTAGAAACCGGTAGAACGTCTAATTTGCTATCCGTCTTTGTAACTGAGGGCTCCTAGAGAGTTTCTTGTATTAGACTTCTATTATTTCTTCCGGGATTGGTACTTCCTAACTTGGAGAGAGCATCGGCTCTGCTATTGAGTTTTCGATTTATATGTCTAAGCTCGATTTCAAGGAATTTCCTAAGATGCTCGAGTGTTTTTTTCCAAATACCTTTTTTATATTAGGATCCTTTGCCTAGTACTCTCCATTGATTTGAGAAGTTACTACTTGTGAGTCGCTGAAGACTATTACCTTGGTCGCACCGACTTCTTTAGCAAGTTTTAGTCCTGCGGTCAAGGCTTCATATTCTGCCTGATTGTTTGAAGTGGGGAACTCAAATTTCAAAGATACTTCTATTTGAGTTTCCTCTTCATTGACCAATATTATACCTGCTCCACTTCCGACTTTTTTAGAAGATCCGTCTACATAGAGCTCCCAGGTCGTGGAGGTCTCCATCTAATCGCCTGTGTATTCTATGACAAAGTCGGTGAGACATTGAGTTTTGATTGCTATCATGTTTTATATTTCAAATCAAACTCGGATAGCTCTATAGCCCATTGAACCATTCTGCTCGTAATATCCATTTTCTGAAGGATCTGTTTCATGGGCTGGTTTGTTCGAACTCTTATGGTATGAGCCTAGAAATATGGTCGGAGCCTTCTAAATGATACAATTAAGGCATATGCAAACTTTTCAATTTTTTTATACCTTAACTCGGGACCTTGCAACACTTTGCTCGTGAAGTATATGGGATGCTATCCGACTTCATCTTCTCATATTAAGGCTGTTGCCATAGCCTTTTCGACGACAGCTAAATATAATATGAGTTCCTCTCCTATTTTTGGTCTAGTAAGGATGGGCGGTTGGCTCAGAAATTTCTTGAACTCCTGAAAAGCTTCTTCACATTCAGAAGTCCATTCGAACTGGCATCCATTCCTAATTAGTGAAAAGAGGGGCAAGTAATTATGACCTAGCTTTCAATGCTAGTGTGTGTGTTCTAAACCGCGCGCAACTTAGAATTCACACACTTGCTTTCATTCATGTCGCAAACTGATTCACTCATTTCATTTTAGTGATCATCACCTCATTTCAACAATCTATGCTTCCTTGCTTTTGCATTTACTCGTCTTACTATCCTGTTCTCTATCTTGCAGGATGATTCACCATAAGCAAAAATAGAAGTAGAAGAAAGAACACGCAGCATCCGGTTAATCCACCAGTTGAAGGTGGCAATCCGTGAAGTCGCCGTATCCTCCTTGCTCATCTTTGAATGCACCAAAGACCGTGCAAACTTTTAAGTGTGGGGAGGTTGTCCGACCAATCGGCCAATTTTTGGGTGAAAATTTCTAATCCCAATACTTTTCACATTTCATTTATTTTTCTTCTATTACTAAATCTTTTAGAATTTTTAGTTGCATTTTCTTAGTTTGCATATATATAATAAGCTTAGTCAAAATAATAAAAATTTTCAAGGAATTTATCTATAGGGCACCCCAATTGATTTGAGTAAATTTTTTTTTTCATTGAACTTGCTTGAATTATATATTGTGGAGCATGTTTTTGAGCTAAGAACACATAAGCTTGTGAGTTTTTGAACCTAATTGTGTGCTTGCATCATATAACCACTATTTTCCTTCTTGTGTGTTATTCTCTCTCTACGATTGTAATTTTTTATTTGTTTAATTCTTTATGTCCATTATTTTGTGTATGAATGCATTTATATGATTGAGCCCTTGATTTCATTTGAGCTCACTTATCCAAATAGGCTTACCCTTTTATCTACCTTTGTTAACCAATTTTGAGCCTATTTTAATCCCCTTTTATTTTTAATTTCAGCACGTCACTACCCCTAAGTGAAAAGCAATAAATATCCTTAATTTAAATCTTTGATTAGGTTAGGCTAGTGAGAGTGTGTGTGATTTAAGTGTGGGAAAATTTGAGAACCTTGGTTGATAACAATGTGGTTTATGTTTCTTTTGAAAATATTAGAAATTTGGGTACATAGTCATGTATGAATTATGTAAATCATATGCATTCACCCTTTGTATATATTATGTTATTGTTGAAAAAAAAGAAAGAAAAAGAAAATAAAATGGAGAAAAAAAGGAGACAAAATGCCCCAAAGTAAAATAATAATAACAATGCATATGTGTTTTGATTAAGAAGATAATGCATGAGTGTGTGAAAGAGTGAGATTATGGGTAGCTAGGTATTGTGTTGGAATTACATAGGTTGTTATATGTTAGGTGAAAGCTTAAGTTAATCAAAGATTCAAATTTCAAACTCACTTACCCATATATATCCTTACCTTGACCCTAACCCCATTACAACCTTTGAAAAGTCCTCATGATATTTGTATGTGTGCATTGAATAATTGTTGATTGTTAGATGAAAAAAAATCTTAGAAAACACAATTAGAAGAGAATTGAGGGAATCAACTCTATACACTTGAGCAATTAGAGAGTATACATATCCGGTGAGGGTTCGATTGTTCAATTTTATGTTTCCACCGATTATTATTTCTTATCTTACAAGTTTGTAAATTCTTTTCAATGACTCTAATCAATTGTTGGATTTGATTTGATTGTGATTGCTTTAGCCCTTATGTTTATACATGCTTTCTTAGGAATCGATTTATTTTGACCAAATAGTTGCATGCATGTAGAAATGTTGCATTTAGATAGTTTACATTGAATAAATATTGATACCCCTTTCTTGTCTTTCTTGAGTTTAGCATGAGGACATGCTTGATTTAAGTGTGGAAAGGTTGATAAACCCCAATTTTATGGTTTATCTTATGCTGAATTTAGTGGATTTTATCAACTTATCTCACATTTATTCAATGAAATAGCATGATTTTGTGAATTTCACCTAAATTATGCTTAAGATTAAAAACATGCTTTTTAGGCTTTTAATTTGCTAAATTTAATTCATTTTAATTCCATTTGATGCCTTGATGTGTTTGATGAAGTGATTTCAGCTTTAGAAGACAAAGATTGGATTGAAAGAATGAAGAAAAAGCATGTAAAAGTCGAGAATTCATGAAGAAATGAAGATTTGGAAATCTGCCCAGTTCCGCGTACGCGTACGCGTGACCAAAATTTTCGTCAAGCGACGCATACGCGTGACCTCTGCGTACGCATGACAAGCAGCACGTGACCAACTTAAAGAAACACACTGGGGGAAATTTCTGAGCTCACTCAGGCCCAAATCCAACTCGTTTCTAAAGTATTTGAGGCCATATTCAAGAAGGAACAAGGGGGAAGCAATTAGTGTAGCTTAGGAATCATGTTTTAGGTTAGTTCTAGATAGAGAAGCTCCCTCTTCTCTCAAGAAATTAGGGTTTTTAGTTTAGTTTCTTCTTAGGTTTAAGTTTTAATTCTTGTTTTGATCTAGTTTCTTTTACCTTTCCTTGTTCTATTGCTTTAATTTTCTTAGTTCTCTTGTTAATTTCTCATTTTTGCCATTTTTAGTTTATGAACACTCTTGTTAATTTTGATTTTCTTTAATGCAATTTTAATGTTTTTATGTTAATGATGTTTATTTGAGTTGTTATTATTGTTATCTTGCTATTGGTAGCTTTAGATTTTATATTTCTTGCAATTTGACCATGCTTTTCTTTTGTACCTTCCAAGTGTTTGATAAAATACTTGGTTGGGTTTTAGAGTAGATTTTGAGCATTCTTGGCTTGGAAAGAGAAGTTTGGTAATATTGAGTCATTAATAACCAACTTGGATTGGTGATCTAGAGTTGTTAGTTAATCTTGTTTCCATTTACATTACTTATGGATTGGGGTTAACTAGGTATATTTGACTTTCTTCCGATGCAAATATAACGTAATAGGCTTAAATCTTGATAATTATTGTGTTATGATTAATGACTAGGATAGAAAACCTTGATTCACAATCCTTGCCATGAATGCCTCTTTAGCGTTTGATATCTTTAGTTGTTTTCTTTACTTTATTGTCATTTAAATTCTTGCCTTTTTATTATCAACCCACCCCCGTGAATCTCATAACCAATAATTGAGCACTCGATTGTAATTCCTAGGGAGAACAACCCAGGAGAAATACTCTCAGTTATTTTTATTGGGTTGAGCTTGTGATAACCAAAATTAAACTTTTGATGCGAGTCGATTGTTGGTTTGGAACTATACTTGCAAGGAAGTGATTCTTTTTATTGAGAAGAAATTTCGAATCAACGATCGCCCAACATCATATCTGTAAGGTGATGTGGATTTTGAAACCACAAACTACCAGTAAGTGCACCAGATTGTATCAAGTAATACCCATGCAGAAGTGAATGTTGTGTTCCTTGATCTAGCTCTAAATGCCGGTGATGTGGCGTATAGCGCCACAATGCCCGAGAAGAAGGTGTGAGTTCCAATGTCCAACGCTAAACGCTGGTGATGTGGCGTTTAGTGCCAACATGGCAGGGTGCACTTCTCTTTCTCTTCTTCATGAATTTTGCCAAATCCTCATCGAATTCTACCTGAAATTATCAAAAGATAACAATAATCAAAGTAGCATCAATTAAGGTATACAACACCTAATTCTTCTAAAAAGTCAACAATTCACCATATAAATCAACAAGAAAAGATACTTATGATGCTCATGCATCACAACAACAAACCTAAAGTATTGTTTGTCCTCAAGCAAACCAAATAATTTAAAATTGAAATGGGTTTGATTACAAGTTGAGTTCTCATTGAAAGCTTATGTTTGCCTTATTAGTGGAGTTTATGAATACTGTGATTATGAGTGGTTCTTTTCATTTCACTGCTCCTTAAAATTTAGGAATGCCAATATCATAACAGAACTAGAACTCGAATGATGTTATGCAATCTCTCTTCCCTTAAGCTTTGATTGGTCCTTGAATTCCTTTATTTAAAATAGAGAGAACTTTTTCTGCTGACAACTCTTAGTGCACCATCTCAAACGGCTCTTGATGGTGAGTGTTCGATCGATAATCCTAGATCAGCCGGTCCAAGTTATCAGGTGATGAGGCACCCCGTGGATCTAGTTACTCAATCTTCTCCTTGACACAGTCGCACCATAAGCATATAGCTAAAGTTTTAATTTCCCAAATATCAATGCTCAGAGTCTCTTTGGACTGCTAAATGTCTTTTTTCAAGGTGGCTTTTGATATCAGACTTTTGATCGATAATCCCGGACCAGTTCGTCTAAGTTACCGGGTGATGAAGCACTCCTCGAATCTAATCACCCAAACTGTCCCTTGGATAATAGACACCACAGACAAATAATTGGGTTTTAGCTATTGGTGCTTATAGCTTTACAACTTTGTTTTTCTTTTGACCTTTTCATCATTCTTTTCTTTTTCTTGCTATTTCTTTTTCTCTTTTGTTTCTTGTTCAATTCTTATAATTCAAGGACCAATCTCTTGTTTATTTTTGGAAATTTCATAACACTTCTCTAAATTTCTGTTCATCAAGAATCAACATTCCCTTTTTTCCAAGGTCATTCATGCATAATGCTCTTCTATATCATAATAACAAGTACGTACCACCACATGAGTGTTGTCAAGACTTTTATTGAAATAAACTCAAATTTCAATGCATTAACACCACTTTTCTCTCTCTTTTTTTTTGAATAATTGATGAGCGGATATTTTATACGCTTTTTGCCATCATTTTCATATAGTTTTTAGTATGTTTGTCTAAGTTTTATTAAGTTTTCATAGGTTTTAGTGCAAAATTCACATTTTTGGATTCTACTTTGTGTTTGTGTATTTTTATACAATTTCAGGTAATTTCTGGCTGAAATTGAGGAGTTGGAGCAAAAGTCTGATTCAGAGGAAGAGAAAGCACTACAAATGCTGTCAAGATCTGACCTCCTTGCACTTGAAAGAGCTTTTATGGAGTTACAAAAGTCCAAATGGAGCGTTCTTAATGATTATGGAAAGCTAACATTCAGGGATTTCTAGAAATGTATAATAGTTCATACTTTGCTTTAGAACTGAAGGCCCAAAATTGGCGTTCAACGCTAGCTTCCAACCCTATTCTGGCGTCCAACACCTAAGGGAGAAGAGACCAGTGTCCAATGCCCAAAAAGGACCCCCTAGCCAGCGTTCAATGCCCTAGAGGCCTCCTAGGATGTGGATCTCAATCAAGCTTAGCCCAAACACTCACCAAGTGGGCCAAAGAAGTAGATTTTAGCACTAAAAGACTGTTTCACCCTTCTTATGTAATCATTAGTCATTAGCATAGTATTTATTTGAGAACTTTTACACTTTTTAGAGGAGATCAAACACTTTACATGTTTACATTGTATTTTCTATCAGTATGAGTCTCTAAACATCCTGGGTTGAGGGGAGGAGCTCTGTTGACTTTTATGGATTAATAAAGTATTACTGTTTTATCTTCAATCTGTGTCTGATTCTCTATTCTAAGATGTATCTTCGTTCTTCATCCTTATGAATGCGTTGAACCGGAACAAGGTTATCTCATTCTACATGGGTTCAAAGTGAGTCTTTCATCGGCCAATGATGAACCACTAGCTTGATTATACATCTCTTAGATAGCTAATCTACGACTTCATTGGGGACTTCTCGAGACACCAGTTCAGCCGAGGTATGGGGAGATTAGGGTCTTTGTGGTAAAGGTTAGAACCAACGATGCAATATTCTCTAATCCGGAAGATTCAACATTGTCTGTGGAATTTTGAGTAGGATCATCAAGGGAAATGGATTGCAGGAGCTTCACCCTCAATCAGACTGGATCCACACTAACCCTGGAGTTCAGATCTGGAGGAGCATTGGCGTCCTCTCAAGAAAGGCATTGATCACATATAGCCTGCCATAGAAGAAATCATTCATAGTTGGCATAGACAGTGAGACCGAATTAATCCAGAAGAATAAAGCATCTCTGAAGCCTTAACCATCTTCTAATCATTGCATTCACCTTCAATTGAGTAACGTTATCTTTATTTTACTTTTATGTGCTTTAAACAAACAAACAACTTTTCTATCCGCCTGACTAAGATCTACAAAATAACCACAGCTTGATTCAAGCCAACAATCCTCATGGAATTGACCCTGACTCACTCAGGTATCACTCAGCCAAATTTCTTGAGTCTTTTTTTCTAAAAATTTTCAAAAACAGCGTCTTTTGTTTGAATCTTGTGTCAATCTTTAATTTTGGTGTCTTCTTGTGTCTTTTCTTTTAAAATTTTTGAAATTGGTGTCTTTAATTTTCAAAATTTTTAAGTTTGGTGTCCCTTGCATGTTCTTTAGTTTCTTTGAATTATTTGAGTTTTGTTCTTGGTGTTCTTCTAAATCTTCAAAGTGTTCTTGTTTTGATTTTAAAATTTTTAAATTTGGTGTCTCTTTGTGTTTTTCTTTGCAATTTTTGAATTCTAGGTGTCTTAGATATAAAAATTTTAAGTTTGGTGTCTTTTTGTTGTTTTTCTCTTTCTTCATTAAATTCAAAAATCAAAAAAATAAAATATCTTTTCTTATCTTTATCTCAATTTTTGAAAATTACAACAAATTTTAATTTCAAAATCATTATCTTATCATAGTTTTAAATTTCAAATTCAAATCATTTCAAAAATCATATATTTTTCAAATTACTATCTTATCTTTCTATCTTTCTTTAAAAATTCAAAAATCTTATCTTATTTTATTTTAAATCCAAATTTTAAAATTTAAAATTTAAATTTTCAAAATTCAAATTTCAAAATCAAATCCTTTTCAAAAATCAAATTTCAAATCTTATCTTTTTCAAATCTTTTCAAATTCTTATCTTATCTTTTCTAATTTCAAATTTTAAATTCAAATCTTTTCAATTTCTATCTTATCTTTTCTAATCTTCTATCTTATCTTGTTTTCAAATCTTTCTTAGTTAGTTACTTGTTTTCTCTTTTTTCTTTTTCAAAACCTCATAACTAATTCTTCTCTCTTCTAATTTTCGAAAATTCATCATTTCATTTTTAAATTTTTTTAGTTAATTAATTTTATTTTCGAATTTAATTAAAAAATAAAAACAAAAATATTTTCTCTTTTTACTTCTAATTTTTGAATTTTTATCCCTCTCTCTTTTCGAATTCTTCTTCTCTCTTCTCTATCTTCATTCTTCTTTTCTTTCTTCTTCACATCTCACAGGGAGTCCTCTGTTCTTAAACATGAAGCTCCCATTCTTCTTCTTTCTTGTCTTTTTTTTCTTGTTTATAACCAGGAACAGAGATAAAGAATCTCTCTTTAATCCTGACCCTGAACTTGAAAAAACTCTAAGGAGGCATTTACAACAAGGTATAACACAACACTCTGGAAGAAACCTCTCAGAAAATTTCGAACAAAAAGTTGAAGACATGGCAGACAATGCTAATTGTTGCCTAAATTGGGTCGGACATGGGTCATCGTACCCATGCCCTGAGTAAGTTGGAAAACTTTTATTGGGTTTATTGAGGATGGACCAGCTCTTTTTCGGCCATGGCTTTAATTACTTTGGATGGCATGAACAAATCCCCTGCAAGAGGTCGGATTTGGAAAACTCAGACATCGAGCAAGAATTTTGGCGTTTAAGCTAGCAAGTAATAGCTTCACTGAGTCGAATAGTTGTTAAAGTATCAGTCCCAAGTTGTTTATTCTTTGATTTATACAAGTTAGTTGGTTAGAGTTAGAGACTTCAAGGTTGAAGTGGTATTCTCGTTGTGATTTGTAGCTCCAAGAAGTCAGAAATTTCAACATGATTGATGCATGTGTCGCTTCACCTATTTACCCACTTTTTTATCTATTTTGGTAATTATGCCCATCTTTCAAATTAGAGTAAGATGACCTTTTTGCCCTTTTTCCCCTATTAACTATGTATTTATAGCGCTCTTGAAAATTCTTTGACATTATTCACACCCCCATCTTCATTGTCATTGCTTCTTCAGATTTGATCAAGTGTTTTTCACTTCTTATTCTATCTTCCAGGTTAGTCTCACTTTTTCTTTCTTGCTGTGTTCTTGTTACTACTTCTTGTTTTTGTTTGGTTAATGTTAATATGATGCCAATGCTTTGAAGATGAATAGATGTTGGAAAAATAATTTCTGATGAGCAAAATAATTTCTTTCCCATTATTTGCCTTTCTTTTGGTTGTGGCTAGTTGTGTTGTAGGGTTCCTGCCCCTGTTAGAGATGGTGGTGCCGTCTTTGGTCCAACAGCACTGTCTTTGTCATCACCATGAGTGTTTGCTATGTTAAGTGTTTTGCATGCTACCATTGTTGAATCTAGTGATAATGAATAATTTTCATCTTTTTACCTTGGATTGTTGATGAGAGATATCTTCTACTAGTTAAGTTAGTCATGCTTTTCCTTTTGTAGGTGACTGACCTCCACGTCTCGATCCGTAGTGTTTAGTGCTAAGAGTTGCCTTAGTATGTAGAGATAGGGATGAAGAAGAAAATTACGACCTAGTGACTCCTGAACTTGAGGAGAGGGTGTGTTATCCTCTTTTCAACATCTCAATTCCCCCTTTATTTATGTTTATGAATGCTTTTTCACTAGATTTGGCATTAAGATCCCTTTTTTTTACTTTGAAATGCGTTTCCTTTTTACTTGTAAAGTCGCCTTAACTCAACCTCATCCTAACTCTTGGGCTTTCATGCACAGCTACCAAGTCATGTGTCAAGTCCGTTGACTTACTATTTTCTTTGAAGTTTTCTTCTATTTCTTTCATCTGACTAAGCCTTTAGTTCCTCCAAAAGACATAAAAGGACTTCTTTCTGATCTCAACAAGGTCGGAAAGTGTGTAATAATTTTGAAGACTCTTTTCATAACTTCAAAAACTACTATTGTAAAAACTACAACCCTAAGGAGATTTTTAGGCATTCTAGTTGAACGAGAAGTCTGAGTACATATCCCATCTTTCTTAGAAGTCTAAATCTAAAATCAATCGCTATGAGTTGGAAGATCGTATTGAGGAAGAGGTGATAATGATTGAGATATTCTAAGAATATTGGAGCCAAGCTCCCAATCATCTTCCATCCAAAACATTGGTTCTTACAAAACACAATTTTGTCCAAATTGATAGACTTTTATAGACAAATAGTTCTTTCTTTTATGTGTGTGTGTGTGTGTGTGTGTGTGTGTGTGTGTCTTCTGAAGTGGTTCTCCTTTTTTGCAAAGAGAATGGTCAGCTCATCCGGGTCATATAAGAAGTTGAAATCTGCAATGAAAAACTTAGCTTAACGTCAAGCTCAATTGGAAATTCAGAAGGTCGACGATCTATTGGATACGACTTTTTCTTTCAAGCTACCATCTTCCTCTCCACCCATTGTTGAGACAAAACTTGACCTTCAAATTACAAAGGTCTTTCCAAAGCCTCCCCTAGTTTCCAAGTTTCATGAGTCAGACAAAGGGTCCGATCAAGGGATTTCTCGGAAAAGAAAAAGCCTCAGCAATAAGTACAAAAACTTTTTAAATCCTGACTTTGATGTTATGAGCTTTACTAATGAGTATATTATATCAAGTATTAATATAGTTGTAGATGACTTTGGGATGGAGAAGAACATGATGGTGTTAACAAAGAGTGGAATTCGCACCTTGGGTATATGCGGGGCCATTTAGAAGAAACTCAAGGAATCTCCTCCTAGTGCCTTGCAATCTGATCTTTTGAATCTTTCCTCTAAAATGAAAACTCTTGAGATAAAGAACGTCCAACTTGAGGCTGATCACAATGTTGGGAGGTCGAATAATATCGATCTGAGGAAAATGATTAAGGAGAGTGACGAGGCCCGAGATGCTGAAGTTGAAACTTGGTAGAAGTTCAAGGCAGAGAGACTACGACTTTATGGTGAACATATGAAGTTGAAGGAATACTTTGAGAGGTTGAAAGGGAATTGTGAGCAATTTGACCACAACTCTATAAAGGGATTAGAAGATATTGTGGAAAATTTGAAGGCTCAGGTTCTGGTATTGGTGCCCAATTTGGACATTTCTTTTATTGACCCAAACAAAGTCGTCATGGATGGCCAAATCATGGATTCTCTGACCTCTGATGCCACTGAGCTAGGTGCCTCTGAGTATGAACACAAAACTCTTGAGGTCCCTTCAGATATTGCGATTGCTGACCTCCAATTCGAGGCCATTTCTTTTGATGTTGTTGCTGCTTCTTAGCTTTTTCTTTGTTATTTCCTTTTGTGTATGTTGTCCAATTTGTGGGATTACGAAAAAGATATTGTAATATTTTAGATATTTGCTCGCTTTGTTGGGAGTTTTTAACCTCAATTACACCAAGCAATGCCGCTTTTGTTTACACGCTTTTATCTTATATCTGTTGTTGAATACCTTTGTTAGCTTTTAATTCGCTAAGTGTTATACATGCTTCTGAATCTTGCACGCTTCTAATATGTAATGTAGCTCATTTTTCTAACGTAACTCATTTTCAGTACAAGTTTTAATTGAAAGAGTTATTTTACGAGCGTCGTTCTTCTTGTTATTTTTTGCTGGGTCAAAGGAATATTTTTACTATTTCAATCTTACTTCAATTAGTTTATAAAATCCATTTTTGAACAAGGACCTCGTCTTTTCTTAGCCCTGACCATCTAATCGATGCAACTATTTTTGTGCTTTTTCGAGTATAAGTTCAAGTCGTGATGATCAGATTAAATGAAGAATTGTAGAAATGTAGGTAACTTGATTTATTAATATTTTGAAAGCAATTACAATGGATAGCCAATTGCTACTAAGAGTTTTTTACAAGTGAAACTCATAGCCCTTACTTTAATTCCTCGTTAAAAACTCCTTTATTAAAATCTTGAAGTTGGAAAAGAGTACATTAGCGAGTAAGGTTCTCTTTCTAGCTATAGTATTTCTACAATTGTAGATAAGATCTAGGTAGATCATTTTTGAACAAGTTGGATATTTTGTAGTAGCTTTTTCCCATATCTTGGGTGACTTTGTAAGGATACTTCCATTTGGTTGTCAACTTTTCTTCCCCCAATTTTGTCCCAATGTTATTTCAGGGCAAGACAAGGTTGCTAGTTGAAAAGATTCTTCGTATAACCTTCTTATTGTATTTTATGGCCATTTTTTGCTTGAAAACTTCCTCTTGAAGTTGTACCTCAGGAAAGAGGTCAAATTCTTCTCAGTAAGCTTAGAGCTTTTTAATCTCATTGTAGAGTCTAATTTTTGGGCTTTCTTTAGTTGCCTCTGTTGGGACTATTGCTTTGATGTCGTAGTCAAGTAGGTAATATATCTTCGGGTAAAGTATACTTTTTGTCCCTAATGTTTGTGATTTTTTTTTCAAAAATACCCCTAACGTTTAATTTCATTCAATTTTGTCCCTAACATTTTCGATTAATTCAATTTTATTCCGAATGTTTTACATGAAATTAATGTGCAGGGATAATTTTGACTCAAATTGAAAATGTTAGAGACAAAAATGAATGTAACTAAATGTTAGCAGTATTTTTGAAGAAAATCATAAACGTCAGGGACAAAAAACATACTTTATCCTATATCTTTCCATTTGTGGGCTGGAGACTTATTCGATGTGCCTATGGCCTCTATTCGAGCTCTAATGTGTTGAGTTCTTTATTTGTGGGGTTACTTCTAAAGTTAAAACTTTTATTGTAGCATTTATGTCCCAACTATTGATATCCATAAATGGTGGTTATCCCCTCTTTTATTGGAAACTTCATGCATAGATGAAGAGTGGATACTACTACAGCTAGTCAGTTTAATATTTTCTGACCTATTAATGTATGATAGGTAAACAAGGTGTCTACCACGATGTAGTAAGCATTGATGGTATAGACTCTAGGACTTTTATCAAATGTGGTATAAAGGCTTATGTACCCAAGAGTTTGGATGGAGATTTCTCTTAATCCGAATATAGTGTCTGGGTACGCCTTTAAGTGCATTCTGAGTTAGTGGAGGTTGGCATTGGGCACAACTATTGTTATCACCAAGGGATTATCATGGCCAGGGGCCATACCTCTAATATCTTCTGGTGCAAAAATAATAGTAGAGAGTTCAGGTCTATATATATAGCCTTTCCTAACTTGGTAGACGTCTTTGAGATGTTTTTTCCGAGATGAGTTAGTTTTTATGCCTTCAGCAAATTCTCTTGTGATAAAATGGATATATCAATTCGGGGTGCTTATGGGATTTGACGATCTTTTTCTTTTCCACACTCACATATTCTTTTGTGGTCTTTTTCTTTTTTCCAGAGTTGGTAGTTATTTTGCCGATCTTGCTGAGGCTTCATGATCTCGGCGGTTTGTTCTAAGTTGATGTATTTTTCTGCCCTTTCTTGTACCTCAAACATTGAAGTCAGGTGTCTCTTCGAGAAGGACTATGAGCAAGGACTATCCCTATGACCATTGATGTATCCTATGATAATTGCTTCTGTTTGTAGACTATGTATCTCCAAGCAGACTGAATCTTTCCATGTAAGCCCTTAGGGACTCTCCTTTTTCTTGTTTAATTCCAAGCAAACTTAGAGCATGCTTTATTTTGTCTTTCTAGATAAAAAAAGTGAGTCAAAAAGTTTTTAGCTAAATCATCAAAGCATGTTATTGACATGGGGATGATTTTCGAACCACTTCATCACTACTTTGGTGAGAGTTGTTAGAAAAGCTTTGTATCATATTGCGTTAGATGCATCGATCAAGTACATGTGATTTTTGAAGTTGTTGAGATAGTTAGGTGGATCAGTAGATCCATCATAGAGATCCATGTTGGGATATTTGAAATTTCTTTAGACCTTTGCACAACTCTTTTTAGAGTTGTGTCTCCGATTTTCTTTGTTATTGTAACTCGATCTCCAGTTGTTCGAATCGACCTTGATGACCATAGAAGAGTCCCATGATCTCTGTAGCATTTTGATTTCCTGATCCTCCAAGGATGTGAATCTATGAACTCACTGCATGTCCACCGTGTTCCCCTTTGTCTTTGGAGGTGTTATGGTGAACAGATGGTGCTTGATCGTCAATGCAGTAGTCTCTAATTTTTTTTATCTAGAGTTAGATGCACTTCATCCATCTTGATGTTGATCATCCACCACTATCAAAGATTGAGCTCTATGTCCCTGACAATGATACCAATGTTCTGAGGTGTACCTGAAAAAGACTGTAAGCAATTGGATCTTGAGTAATAAGGTCTGCGATGATAGTGAAGGTGTCCAAGATAGCTTCATGTCAGCTCTAGAATGGCAGCTGGTGGTACCTGAAAGGGACTCCGATGCTTAAATTAGCAAGGATTTAAGCTAATTTTATGTAGAATAAAGTTGAGAAATAACTGAATTTGATAGGGTATTTATAAGAGAGGTGATGACTTGATCATCACTTCACTTGTAGATAGCAGGTGGTTTCTTCCCTTTTATCATGGGAAGTTATTACACGTTGCGATGACTACTGATATGTGGATAATATTAGAAGTAGTGGGGTGATAAGCTCTTGCATGCCGCCTAAGTTGGGTCAGACACAGGTTGTAGTACTCGTGCCCTGAGTAGGTCGGATAGGTTAACTCATGTAACTCTTGGACTGATCTCCTTGGATCTAAATAGCTTTTACGGGGTCCATTGAGGACGGACTAACTCTTTTTCAGCAATGTCTTTAATTATTTAGGCCATGGTATGAATAGGTTAGTCTATACATTTTCGACTTTTTCGATTCTAAGTTGCAAGAGGGTCAGTTTTCTAATTATTTTATATCATTAATTGCCCTTTTCAGTTTTGTTTGCCAAGTGCAAAAGCTTTGAAACCTTTTGAACCTGGTTTTGATGTGATCTTTTTCATCTTTTTCCAGTTACTACAATTGAATCTTTTATGTTTATTGATATATAATTTAGTGTTTAATTTAAATAGGACCTATATTAGGTTTATTTTCTTTTTTCTTTTAAAAAATTTTGGTATTCTTTTTAAGTAAAAATTGATGTATTATGTAATTAAGAATTTATATATTTTTTATTTTGTCTATATAAATATTCAGAAATTCTTCGCATACAAGCGATTAAGGCTTGTAAGCCTTACAAGTCCAATTAACGACTAACCCCAAAACGTGCTCCTAGTGTTACGTAGCTTTCACGCGCTATATAACAGATCGCGCGAATATATAACTTCCAATTTTAAAAGATTTCGTTTCCTTCTTCGTTCTCTTTCTTGCCAAATTTCTTCGTTCTCCTTCTCGTGCGTTTTTCCCTGCCTTTTCGATCATTCTTTTACCCTCCTTTATCACTGGTTTGTTCTTCGTCATTGATGTGAGTTCCTCTCTCTGTAACTCTAGCTTTATTTTTTTTTATTTTTTGGTTTCTGAAATTAAAGTTTGAACTCGTTTTGAAGATAATGGATGATTCAACCTTAGATTGTCAGCTGAATCAGGGAGAAGTGGATTTTGTATTTGAATATAACAAAGTTCCTGAGGTTTGATTTACATCCAGCTAATTACGATTACTTTGAATTTTGATGCAGTTATTCGTCTATCATTGTCTACCTGAATAATTCGTGAACATTGACTATGAAATTAATGCGTGAACATAAATCTGTGGATTGAATCTAATGTAGTAGTTTTGATTAATTATTTGCAATTTATAGCAGACGCTCGGGTGTAGATCAGAATTTTTTGGGTGTATTTTAGGGGAAGTGTAGGTGTATTTACAGTTTATGGGTTTTTTTTGTTATTTTAGTTGAGTTGTTGTCGTTCAGGTGTATTAGATCAGAAATTATTGGGTGTATTTTTAGTTTTTGACATGGTGTATTCTGCAGCCTCTCTGTGTTGTTGATGACCAGTTTGTTCCCAAGGTTGGAATGACCTTTACCACCCTTGAAGATGCTGAAAAATTTTACAGGGACTACACCAAGGCTGCAGGTATTTCTACAAGAGTTCGGAGCACAAATAGGAAGGGAAACGAGATTAAGAATCAGTTGATTACATGTACCAGAGAGGGAAAATAGAAATCTAAAATATCTCCGACCGAGAAGACAAATCTCACAGCTAGTTTAAATTGTCCAGCAAGAATTTATATACACACATTTAAGGATGTTGGTGCTTGGATCATTTCAAAGGTTGTGTTGCATCATTCACACCCTTGCTGTCCAAGTAAAGCAGAAATGCTCAAACAACATAGGGAACTAAGCATGTCCATTCGTCGTACAATAGAAAATAACGAGGATATTATTGAAAAGGATGTTAGGAATTACATTACGAGAGAAGTGCGGAATGTTTCTGAACAAGAAGATGCAAAAGAATTTGGGAAATATTTGTTAACAATGAAAGAGAAGAATCAGAATTTCTTTTTCGACCTTAAACTCGAGGATGATCAATCGATTAAGCTGGCTTTTTGGGCCGATGTAAGAAGCAGAGCTGCCTTTGAGTATTTCAGAGATGTTATTTCATTTGGCACCACCTACAATATAAACAGGTAATAAATTGTCCATGTTTATGATGCTAAATTAATGTTATTTTATGAACCTGCCGCAGAGGTGTATATTGGGTGTTTTTGGGTGTATACAAAGCATTTTTTAGGTGTACGTAATGATTTTTCATTCTGCACTATGGTAATTTGTTTCGGGTATAATTTGGTTTGTGGTTCTTTTGTCGGGGTGAATCACCATGGTCACTCAACACTTCTTGGATGTGCTTTGATGAAAAACGAAGAAATTGAATCATTCAAATGGTTATTTCAATGTTGGCTTCGTTGCATGGGAGGAAATGCTCCGAAAGGGTTTCTCACCGATCAATGCGCATCAATAAAAAGGGCTTTAGAGGCTTGTATGCCAACAACAATTCACCATTGGTGTATTTGGCATATAATGAATAAGATTCCAAGCAAATTAAACGAGTACAAGGGACATGCAGAAATTGAACAAGAAATGAGCCAAGTTATTTGGAACTCTCTTAGTAAAGACTCATTTGATAGGAATTGGAATGATTTTCTGCTGAATTTTGGTCTTGTGGACAACAAGTGGCTATCAGGTAATGTTTGTTTAAAATGTGCAGCATATGTGTAAATTAAATTTTTTTCGGGTGTATTTATAGTCTATTTTTGGGTGTATTTTGTATATCTCTATGAAGACCGTTATATATGGGTTCCAATCTATCTGGATCACCACTTCTGGGCAGGGATGAGAAGCACACAAAGGAGCGAGAGCATGCATTCATTTTTTAACAAGTTTATTACTCGAAACAGCTCGCTTATTCAATTTGTCAAACAATACGATAATTGCCTCGAAAGCAGGGAGCAAGCAGAGAGAGAATCAGATGCTGTAGATTTTCATATGGTGATACCGTGTGCAACCAAATCCTCCATTGAAGCTTAGTTTCAAGATGTGTACACTCATCAAAAGTTTAGGGAAGTCCAAGCACAATTCAGAGGAAAGGCGAATTACATCACTAGATTAACGAATTCTGCTCTAAGCTATTCAGTATACGAAGTTGGAGAAAAAGTTTCCAGCTCAATATTCAACAAGTTTGTGGTTACTTACGAGTCAGTAGCAGCCGAAGTAAAATGTCAATGCTTATTATTCGAGTCAAGAGGGATATTGTGCCGTCACACACTAAGTGTGTTAAGCTTTGAACAAGTAAGCCAAGTGTCACCTAGATATATACTGGAACGATGGAGTAAGAAGGTAAAGAGGTGACACACACACATCAAGAGCAGCCACGACGAGCCACTTTTGGAGCCAAAAAGCAAGAGGTTTGATGAATTGGTTTTTCGTTCGCAAAATATTTGCGAATTTGCATTAGAATCGGAGGAGCTGACTGCAATTCTACACCGTGCGTACGTTACCGTCATGGTTGAGATGGAATCATTGAAAGCCAAAAGGAAGGGTACATCTTCTTTATCTCATGAAGACACCAACTTGAAATCCATTAACGAGCTTCAAAGCCCTCCAAGGATTCGAACAAGAGGACGTCCAAAAAATAGGCTAGGTTCAAAGTTGGACAAATAAATTGCAAATGCCTTAAAGAAGAAGAAAATGAAAGCTTTAAACGAGGTAAAAGTGATGTTTTTTAAATATGTGGTAATTGAGTTTAATTTTTTCGTTGATAGTTTAGCTAATATGTGAGTTTGTTATATTCAGTTAAACCTCTTTGATGCTGCATCAGTGGTGCATTCAAATTCTAGCCAATATCAAGGACGTGTTATGAATTATCAGTTTAGGGTACCAGCAGCAGCGGATAACTCTTTGGGTGTATAGTTACAGAACATGGGTGTAAAAGCACTGTTCTTTTGGGTGTATTTCTGAATTTTCTTGTGTTTCATATTTTACATATATATACATATATATACTTCACAATCTGCTGTTTATGTTATAAAATATTGTTTGTTTTTTTTACTATGGTTTAAGGGTTTTAAG
The DNA here is from genome assembly GCF_000817695.3 of Arachis duranensis. Classification (NCBI taxonomy): domain Eukaryota; kingdom Viridiplantae; phylum Streptophyta; class Magnoliopsida; order Fabales; family Fabaceae; genus Arachis; species Arachis duranensis. The sequence goes on along the minus strand of NC_029772.3, from coordinate 29,719,949 downwards.
GTTTAGGGGTTAGGCTTTTAGGGTTTAGGATTTAGGATTTTAGGGTTTAGGGTTTAGGGTTTAGGATTTAGGTTTTGGGGTTTAGGGTTTAAGGATAAAGCATTAGTGGATAGAAGTCTGGTATATATTTAACTTTCCTTAGGTGTAAAATGAGATCTTATGGGTGTAAAAATCAATGATTTGGGTGTATAGTAGTTTGGTTAGTTTAGGGTTTAGGGTTTAGGGTTTTAGGGTTTAGGGTTTTAGGGTTTTATGGTTTAGGGTTTAGGGTTTAGGGTTTAGGGTTTAGGGTTTTAGGATTTAGGGTTTTAGGGTTTAGGAGTTAGGTTTTAGGGTTTAGGGGTTAGGTTTTTAGGGTTTAGGGTTTTAGGGTTTAGGGTTTAGGTTTTATGGTTTAGGGGTTAGGGATAAAGCATTAGTGGATAGAAGTCTGGTGTATATTTAACTTTCCTTGGGTGTAAAGTGAAATCTTATGGGTGTAAAAACCACTGATTTGGGTGTATAGTAGTTTGGCTGGTTTTGGGTTTAGGATTTAGGGTTTAGGGTTTACGGTTTACGGTTTAGGGTTTTAGGGTTTTAAGGGTAAAGCATCAGGGTATAGTAGTTTGGGTGTATATTCAACTCCCTTGGGTGTATATTCAACTTTCTTTGGGTGTAAAATTTTATGTTTTGGGTTTATATCTCGTTATATGTTTTCCTTCATACTTTACCACATGTAATACAGAGCTTTTGAATACAGTACAAACGGTTTAACAGCACAGATAGTTTAACTATGGAAAATAATTTCATTGAATAGAAGTTGTTTATAGATGCAAATTTTTACAGCATGTGTTCTATTTACAAGACTACCTAATAGTTACATTAATCAGTCTAAATATCATTAGAATCTATCTGGCAATATGGACTCAATAACAATAAGGATGGCTTGGACAGTCTTATTGCACTACTTCCTCTAATGGCTGATGACATGTCATCATGTCATATTTTTCTATGCTTTTTCATACAAGAAATTGATAATTAGTGCTTAAATATTGCATTCTTTTGTACTTAAATGGTATATTTCTTTGATCTTTTGATTTAATAAACTTTGTAGGAAATAAGAAGAAAAAGAAGCAAAAGAACACAAAATAAGCTAAAAAGGAGAAAAAAAAGAATTTTGGGACACACTTTGAAGTTGAGCACGCTTTGGAACCTTAGGCCACGCTTTTAAAAGCGTGGCCCATGACCATGGAGTCTTGACATGAGCATCATGAATTATCATGCATGCATGCATTTAATGACCGAACCAATAATGAAAACATGCATGAAATGCATGAAACGTTAATTAATTAAGCCCATGAATGCCATGGCCAATGAAAGCATGCAAACTTTAATTTCTAATGCAATTAACGTTAATGCACTAAGCATTATTCATTAAAGCCATGCATTGCAATTGGCAAATGAGTGCTTTAATGTTAATGCATTAAGCTTTATTAATTAAAGTAAATGCAAGCATGCATGTAACGTTGAAATGAAGAACGGAGCGCTCACCCATTAAGACAAGTGGAGAATGAAACATTAAAGCATGGGCCAGCGCTTTCTATTAGAGCACAGCACTCTTTATTTTAGCGCTAGAGGAAGGAGCGCCTAGCAATTGAAGACCAAGACACAAGGGAGCGCTACGTTAAAATACTTCACGGAGCGCTACAAGTAGAGGTGGAAATAGGCCAGGCGGCCTGCCAGTGGCTTGTAGTCTGGCATGTATTTGGTCTGGCCTGGCCTGATAGGAAATAGGCTTAGGCTCAGGCTATTAAAAAAGCCTAAATTCTTTAAAAGGTCAGGTCTAGGCTTTTGAAATAGTCTGTTGGGCTTGTCAGTAGGGCTGGCAATTCATACCCTACCCGCGGGTACCTAATTCGGTCCAACCCGTTCGGGTAGGGTAGGGTACGGTCCTGATATGCCTGCGGGTAGGGTAGGATACGGGTTAGTTAATTTAATAATTTAGAGCATTAGTTTTTTATTTTTTATGTTATTAATACGTATAAAATTTGAAATAATTGAATTTTATATTTATTTTGAAAAAATTTGATATTTCTGTTAGGGTAGGGTACCTACCCTACCCATTGCCAGCCCTACCTGTCAGGCCGGCCTGAGCCTGCAAATATATATAGAGTTTTATTATACTATACTAATAAAAATACTTTTGGAAGGATTTGAACTTGGGTCTTCTATCTTATAAAGATACTTTTATCCACTCAGTCATTCGTCTCTTTAATTATATATGTATATTTTTATTTTCTTAATATCTTTAATCTTTGATGTTGGAATATCAAAAGCCAATCAAATAAAATAATTCTAAAAACTTTTCCTCCACACTAATAAAGAAATAAACATACACGGTCAATCGGTCATTTTCTTTTCTCTTCTCCACGTTACACACTCCTACCTCTTCATCTTCTCTTCCTTTGAAGGTACATACTTCTTCTTCTTTTTCATGTTATTATTTTTTATTTTATTATTTTTTATATTTGTTGTTATAATGTTAATTATTTTATTATTTTTTATATTTGTTGTTATAATGTTAATTATTTTTCATCAATTAGGGTTTTATTCTGTCAAAAATCTTTTTTTAAGTTCGATTTTTTTGTTTGTGTTGTGATATTATTTCTACTTTTTTGAACATAAAATTTTATTAATTTTTTTCTTCATTAAAAGGTTCTTACTTTATGCAATTAATATGATGAAAGCAAAAAAATTATGAGATAATATTGTCTGTTAATTTTTGTTTAGGCATTATAAGAGGTTTTAGAAATGGCTGAATCTGTAACTCCAAGTAATCCATTGGCCAATTCCATTTCTTTAAATGGAGAAGAAATTAATCGGTCAGTACTAACAATGCCAACAACAGATATTGACATTGTACCAACACAGACAACAACTATTACAAATCAAACAGTCACTGGTGAAAATGGTAGTAATGAAACTGTTGTTACAAAAAAAAGGAAGAAGACTTCACCAATTTGGGACGATTTTGATCAAGTTGAAAGTTCTGAAGGTACAAAAGCTATTTGCAAGTATTGCAAATCAATGTTTTCTTACGCTGGAAAAGGAGCTAGTACTTCACATTTATGGAGGCATTTTGGTAGTTGCTCACAAAGGAGATTGTATGTTGCTGCACAAAAGAAGCAATCATTGATTCCATTTCAACCTTCCAATTCAAGTGTTAATCCCTTTGTGACTCCAGGTGCAAGATATTCTCAAGATAAGATGAGACAAATAATTGCTACAGCAATTATGGTTCATGAGCACCCTTTCAGCATTGTTGAGGATGAAGTTTGGATGTGGGGCTTTCAATACGCCAATTCTGAGGTGATTGCTTGGCAATATATGAGGCTGAAAAGAAACAATTGAAGGCTTTGTTACAAGGTGTTAGGAAGATAAGTTAGACAACAGACATGTGGAGATCAAGCCATCAAATTGTTGAATATATGGTTATCACAGGTCACTTTATTGATGCAGGATGGAATCTTCAGAAAAGGATTTTGAGTTTTGTTCAGGTACCTGCTCCTAGACGTGGCATTGATGTTGCGGATGCTATTTTCAAGTGTTTGAAGACTTGGGGAATTGAAAACAAAGTCTTTTCAGTATCTGTTGACAATGCTTCCTATAATGATTCATGTCTAAGGGCTCTTAAGGATACTATCTCAGATAACAACTCATTACCTATTGGTGGTAGTTTGTTTCATGTCAGATGCTGTGCACACATTCTGAATATGTTGGTACAAGATGGGCTAGGTAAAATTAAAGGTATTATTCAAAAAGTTCGTGAGAGTGTCAAGTATGTCAATTTTAATGATTCACGATTGAAAACGTTTGTTGAGATTGCTGAAAACAAGCGTTTGAAGGAGAAAAAACTCATCATTGATTGTCCCACAAGATGAAATTCTACTTACAACATGTTATCTGTGGCTTTGAAGTTTAAATCTGTGTTTTCTGTGTATAAGGAAAGAGAACCCCACTACAATCACGAACCATCATCAGAGGATTGGAGAAAAGTTGAGAAGATTTGCAAACTTTTAAAAGTTTTTAATCTTGCTACTCATGTCATTTCTGGTGATGATGCTATCGAAGATAGAGATTCCTTCATGAGAGAAATGGCAACCTCAATGAAAGAAAAGTTTGACAAATATTGGGGAGAATGCAATATGGTAATGTCTCTTGCTTGTGTTTTGGATCCTAGGTGCAAATTACATGTTATTAAATTCTGTTTTCCTTTAATTTACAAACCTGAGCATGTGGCTGCTGAAAATGTTGAAAAAGTGAAGAATACATTGCAAGAAATGCATGATGAATATGCTGAAAAGTGTCATGGTGAGACAATAATAAGTGGAGTTAATACTAATAGTCTAGTTGCTTCTTCTAATGTGGTTAGTTCTGAAATTAGTGGAATCCATGAAATGTTGAATATGGTTCGAGAAAAAGAAGCCATTCATCCAACAAAATCAGAATTAGAAGTTTATCTTGATGAGAGTGCTTACATTCCTGAAGGCAATTCTAAGTCTTTTAGTGCTTTGGAGTGGTGGAAAAACAATAGCTTGAAATTCAAGGTTTTATCCAAAATGGTAGCGGACATATTAGCAATTCCTGTCTCAACTGTCGCTTCAGAGTCTTCATTTAGTGCTGGAGGAAGAGTTATTGATGGATATCATTCTCGACTAAATCAAGAGTCCATTGAAGCTCTCATTTGTGGAGGAGATTGGCTTCGAAACAAGTATGGTTTGAAGAAAAAACCAAAGGTAAAAATCAACTTTCTAATATTTCTCTTTTTAACTAAGTATCTATATTATAGAAAATATTTTCTCTTTTTAAATGTGAGAACATTGATATTGGTATGATGTGAGTAGTTAGAATAATAAAGTTTAATTTTTATGATATATAAATGAGGTATCATATAATTTATACTAAGATTATGACCACAATTTTATTTTGAACATTCTCTTTTGTACTAATAAAAAAAATATTTGTTGCATTTATATTATTTAAAAATCTAATGATATGTGTATGTTTGCTTTTTTTTTTCAAGGTGTTGGAACAGAAAGATTAAATCACTTGCAAGCTTGGACGGTTAATCGATTAATTGTCCAACATTTCTTTTACTGGATTTTGATTTAAGTAGTTATTAGCTTTTATTTGATGTTATGTTTAGTTGGTTTGTTACAACTCTTGATATTGATGAACTTTTTTATTTTGATATGTTACATATTTTGGAAGTAGTCAAGTGAGAATATATTTATATATATTATCTTTTTTTTAATTACTAGTAGTTATTTATTGATATTTTGTCTTTATTTTGTATCAATATTATTCATAAATTTATTATTTTATATTTTATAATTTTAAAAATTAAATTATATCTTAAATTTAATTATTATTACAAAAAAAATAGGCCTATTGACAGGCTTCAGGCCAGGCCAGATTTAACAACAGGCCAGACTCAGTACTCACTAAAAAGCCTATACCAGCCTATACTCACTAAAAAGCCTAGACCAGCCTAAACAATAGCTTGAAATTCAAGGTTTTATCCAAAATGGCAGCGGACATATTAGCAATTCCTGTCTCAACTGTCGCTTCAGAGTCTTCATTTAGTGCTGGAGGAAGAGTTATTGATGGATATCGTTCTCGACTAAATCAAGAGTCCATTGAAGCTCTCATTTGTGGAGGAGATTGGCTTCGAAACAAGTATGGTTTGAAGAAAAAACCAAAGGTAAAAATCAACTTTCTAATATTTCTCTTTTTAACTAAGTATCTATGTTATAGAAAATATTTTCTCTTTTTAAATGTGAGAACATTGATATTGGTATGATGTGAGTAGTTAGAATAATAAAGTTTAATTTTTATGATATATAAATGAGGTATCATATAATTTATACTAAGATTATGACCACAATTTTATTTTGAACATTCTCTTTTGTACTAATAAAAAAAATATTTGTTGCATTTATATTATTTAAAAATCTAATGATATGTGTATGTTTGCTTTTTTTTTTCAAGGTGTTGGAACAGAAAGATTAAATCACTTGCAAGCTTGGACGGTTAATCGATTAATTGTCCAACATTTCTTTTACTGGATTTTGATTTAAGTAGTTATTAGCTTTTATTTGATGTTATGTTTAGTTGGTTTGTTACAACTCTTGATATTGATGAACTTTTTTATTTTGATATGTTACATATTTTGGAAGTAGTCAAGTGAGAATATATTTATATATATTATCTTTTTTTTAATTACTAGTAGTTATTTATTGATATTTTGTCTTTATTTTGTATCAATATTATTCATAAATTTATTATTTTATATTTTATAATTTTAAAAATTAAATTATATCTTAAATTTAATTATTATTACAAAAAAAATAGGCCTATTGACAGGCTTCAGGCCAGGCCAGATTTAACAACAGGCCAGACTCAGTACTCACTAAAAAGTCTATACCAGGCTACAGGTCAGGCTAAGGCCAATATACTCTATTACAGGCCTGGCCTGTTAAGAGTAAAGCCTGGCCTGGCCTGGCCTGTTTCTACCCCTAGCTACAAGGAAGCAGCAAAACAAGCCCAACGCTCAAATGAAGAGAGCGCTACGCTAAAGGCACGCTACACCAAAAGGGGACAGCCAAGATTCGAACCAAGCACATGGAGGCATGAAGGAAGCGCTACTACTTTACTTGCAAGGAAATTGGGCAAGAGTGCAAACAACAAGGTTCGAATAGGGAACCTTCCACTGAAGGCAAAAGGGCGTTGCGCTATTCCTCTTTTCACCAAGCGCTCCCCTGGGAAGTGTCCTTGGCCCAAAAACCAATTAAATTCAATTCTTCACCAATTTGAAAAGCTCACTCCAAATTCAAAAGATGAAAAATAGAAAATGTATAAATAGGAGCTAGTTTGATTTGTAGAGGACTTTTCTAGATTTTTCTTAGTTTTGTTTCTTTTTGCTCACTTTTACATTTTTGGAGTTTTGAGAATTGGGATAGAGAATTAAGTTCTCTTCCTCTTTGTTCTTACTTCTGCGCTCTTTCTCTTTGTTTTGAATCTTGAATTGAGATTGAAGGAATTCTATTTCATTCTTGATTTGAGATTTCTCTTTGTTTATTTTCTGCATAATTCAGTGAATTGAGATTTGGATCTGAAGTTCATATGCTGCATTCATCTTTCTTGTCATTTGCAAATTGTTCTCTATTGGATCAAGGAAGGAATTGAGATCTAGACTTGTTTTCTAGTCTCTTTGATCCCCTGAGATCTTCAACTTCATTTTGCAATCAAGCTGAGTTTCATTTCTGTTTTGCTTCTTCAAGCAATTTTACTTTTCTATTTGAGATCTGCTGTAACTTACTCCATTTTATTTTCTCTGTTTGATTGCACTTTGAGTTCTCTTGTTTAATTTTGCATCCCAGCTCCCGAATTCCCTTTACTCTTCAAGCAATTTACATTTCTTACACTTTAAGCTTCAGCCATTTACATTCCTTACAATCTAAGTTTCAGTCATTTACATTACTTGTTCTTTAAGATTCAGCTCTTTTACTTCTTTTGCTCTTTAATTTACTGTCGATTCTCCCTCTCCCTTTTACTTTTATGCAATTTAGCTTCTGTTAATTACAATCCACTTAAATCCTCAAATTTTGCTTAACTAAATCAACCACCTAACTAAAATTTCTCAATCCTTCAATCCATGTAGGATCGACCTCACTCATGTGAGTAATTACTACTTGATGCGACCCGATACACTTGTCGGTGAGTTTTATGTTGGATCGTTTTCCACACATCAAGTTTTTGGCGCCATTGCCAGGGATTGATTGGATCAACAATGATTAAGTGGGTGAGAAGTCTAGATCAAGCATTTTTCTCTATTTTAAATTGAATCCAAGGTGTTTGTGTTTTTGCCTCACTAAAAAATTCTCATCTCCGATATGAGTAATTTAAATTTTCATTGGTGTTGTGGTTTACAAAATTCAAATGGAGTTCAACTCATCTTATGATCAAACAAATTTTATGGGATATTACCCACCATCACCAATCTCTAATGGTGGCTGGAAATATCACCAAGAAAATACAAATTCTGAACACTCCAATCCGTGGAGATTTGCTTCAGAGACACAATATGAGCAAGAGAATCATATGGGGTATTTTCCTCCACCACAAAATGATGCAATTCATTATTCTAATAGTGGCTGGGAAGGGAATTCTAATCCTCCATATGATATTCATGCAAAGATATCATCACTTGACCATGCTTCAACAGAAAGCCCCGTTCAAAACTCACTACCCACACAAACTTCCATGAACCAAAGGCTCTTAAAGCTTGAGACCATGTTTGAAAAACATCAGGAGGAGGTACATAGATTCTGGAATGAAAAAGAGAACTCCCTCAAAAACATGGAAGTGCTGGTAGACCAATTGTTGAATGCAAGGAAGGAGGAAATAAAAAAACAAGAACACAAGGTCCCTGTGTCAAGTGAAATTGCAAAGAAGGAAGAGGTGGTGAAAATATTTGAATCTGAAACTACACTTGAGATGACAAGAGAACATGAAAACTCACAACCTCCTCAAACTCCCTTGGACAAAAAAGTCTCAACAATTGAATATGTGATTAAAAGATATGAAGAAGAGATGAAGAAATGTTGGGAAGATCAACAAACCTCCTCCATGAAAGAGTTATTAAGTCAAATATTGAGTGCAAGGGAAAAAGTGGAAGAGCAAGAGAGTGAGGAAGACACTCAAGAGAAATCACACTCAATTGAAGCAGAAAAGTGCATAGAGGAAGGGCTCATTGAACCACCAATTCAAGATGCTCTTGATGAAGAAATCACTCCAACAATCACACAACCACCAAGTCTTGATATCCAAGAAGTGAAGGCAACTAACAAAACAACCAATCCTATCCCTGAACCATCAGCAAGCAAGCTCAACCAGGCAATTTACAGGAAGAAGCTTGATGATAGGAGACCAAGATAGGGGGAAATAGCTGAATCCTTTCCCCCTTTGAAGTCATTCCTCTTAACAAACTGGAAGAAGAGGAAGAAAGTGAAGAACAACATGTCAAGCTAATGACATTAAAAGAGCGTTTGTTGGGAGGCAACCCAACCTTAGGTAATATTTCATTTTTTTGCTTGGTTTATTTTCTTTCTTTGCTTTGTTTAAATTTCAATAAATTGGCATATGATTACATTCTAAGTTTGGTGTTGCCTTGCAACAATTTGTTTTCAATCCTTTTGAATAATTGCATCAAATCAAAAATGAAAGTGTTACACTAAGATTCTAAGTTTGGTGTGCCACTTATTTTCTATGTAATTTATTCAACAACACCACTTGTTTGCATAATCATAATGCCTTTGCAGTTTTACCTTTTCTTTTGGTTTGACGTTTTGTTATTTTGTTCAATTTAGTTATTTCTTTGTTTTTAATGCTTTCATTTATTTTGCTTCTTGACTGTTTTTGTTAAATACCTCACCAAGAAATGTTTACTCATGACAGATTATTGGCTTGGTGATTGTATTTACCATATAACAGTTCTTTGTGTTTAGTTTTAGTTCAAATAAATTGACATATGGTTGCATTCTAAGTTTGGTGTTGCTATGCAAAAAAAATTTGGTTCCAATCCTTACTAGATACTTGCATCAATTCCAAGTGAAAGTATCACACTAAGTTTGGTGTGCCACTTATCGTTTATGCCATGTATCATGCACACTCTCTTATGTTTGCAATCACAATGTCTCCGTTTTTCTGTGCCTTCATGGTTATCTTTGATTTTGCTTGCTTAAAACACATGTACTACTAACATTTCATTGTGTAAGACACTCATGATCCATCTTAGCCCCATCACCACTGCTCTAAACTGCTGCTTGAGGATGAGCAATCATTCTGAAGTTGGTATGGAAAAGAGAAGAATGGGAGAAAAATGACAACAATAGAGAAGATGAATTACAAGGTTGTAAAGTTCCTTTTCCTCTCATTTATTTCCAGCACTTTAAATTGCATGATTATCTTTATCTCCTCTATATGCATGTGTGGTATGAATAAGCATAGCCTGAATTTTTGATTTGCAACATGCTGCTGTGACATTATGACTACCAACTTGAATTTTGTAAAGTTCAAAGCAGTAAAGTATCATGATCATAAACAAACAAGGAATTAAAGAAGAACTTAGCATGTGCATACAAGTATTGGAATGATAGTATGGTTAATTGTTGCTCAATTGCTTTGGATTTTATTTAATTGAAGTTTTCATCTAGTACATTTTATGAAATCTTTTGAAATCATGAAAACCTTGTAAAAGCAAGTGCAAATTAAGGCAAGAAAGAAAAAGGGAAAGAATGAGAAAGCTGAAGGCTCTGAGTACCAATGACAATTAAGTTGTTAAGTACTTGTGGTGTTTATGTATCAAGCAAAAAGTTTGAAAACAAAACACTTAGAGTCAAGGTTAGGCACAAGTACAAAAGCACTCCCTCAAAGCTCAAGGCTCTGAGCATCAATGATTAGAGAGTCAAGAAAAGAAACAAATGAGCTTAATGAAGTCCTCTAATTCAATGCTTGTGGTGCTTATGTATCAAATGGTAATACTTGAAAACAAAGCATTTAGAGTCGTAGTTTTGTTATCAACTCATGGGGTAAAGCACCCAAAAGGAGAAGCTAATAATAAAATCTAAAGCTTGTTTCAAGGGAGAATTATAAGGAAAAGATTTCATAAAATGAGCTAGATAGAAGCATCAATCATTTACATTTTTTTTGTGATTGTAGCATACATAGAAAACTAGCTAACCATGAACATTGAGTTGCTATTCTTCTTACCTTGGATTGTCAATCTTTATTGCATGATTCTTTTCTTGTTTGGGGGCAAGCAAGGTTTAAGTTTGGTGTTGTGATGACATGTCATCATGTCATGTTTTTCTATGCTTTTTCATACAAGAAATTGATAATTAATGCTTAAATATTGCATTCTTTTGTGCTTAAATGGTATATTTCTTTGATCTTTTGATTTGATAAACTTTGTAGGAAATAAGAAGAAAAAGAAGTAAAAGAGCACAAAATAAGCTAAAAAGGAGAAAAAAAAAAGAGTTTTGGGACACACTTTGAAGTTGAGCACGCTTTGGAACCTTAGGCCACGCTTTTAAAAACGTGGCCCATGACCATGGAGTCTTGACATGAGCATCATGAATTATCATGCATGCATGCATTTAATAACCGAACCAATAATGAAAGCATGCATGAAATGCATGAAACGTTAATTAATTAAGCCCATGAATGCCATGGCCAATGAAAGCATGCAAACTTTAATTTCTAATTCAATTAACGTTAATGCACTAAGCATTATTAATTAAAGCCATGCATTGCAATTGGCAAATGAGTGCTTTAATGTTAATGCATTAAGCTTTATTAATTAAAGTAAATGCAAGCATGCATGTAACGTTGAAATGAAGACGGAGCGCTCACCCATGAAGACAAGTGGAGAACGCCACATTAAAGCAAGGGCCAGCGCTTTCTATTAGAGCGTAGCGCTCTTTATTTTAGCGCTAGAGGAAGGAGTGCCTAGCAATTGAAGACCAAGACACAAGGGCGCGCTACGTTGAAATACTTCACGGAACGCTACAAGGAAGCAGCAAAACAAGCCCAACGCTCAAATGAAGAGAGCGCTACGCTAAAAGTTCTCACTTTTTCGTGACCTTTCCAAGGAAAAATCAAGGCACGCTACACCAAAAGGGGACAGCCAGGATTCGAGCCAAGCACATGGAGGCATGAAGGTTTACTTGCAAGGAAATTGGGCAAGAGTGCAAACAACAAGGCTCGAATTGGGAACCTTCCACTGAAGGCAAAAGGGCGCTACGCTATTCCTCTTTTCACCAAGCGCTCCCTTGGGAAGTGTCCTTGGCCCAAAAACAAATTAAATTCAATTCTTTACCAATTTAAAAAGTTCATTCCAAATTCAGAAGATCAAAAATAGAAAATGTATAAATAGGAGCTAGTTTGATTTGTAGAGGACTTTTTTAGATATTTTTTAGTTTTGTTTCTTTTTGCTCACTTTTACATTTTTGGAGTTTTGGGAATTGGGAATTAGAATTTAGTTCTCTTCCTCTTTGTTCTTACTTCTGCGCTCTTTCTCTTTGTTTTGAATCTTGGATTGAGATTGAAGGAATTCTGTTTCATTCTTGATTTGAGATTTCTCTTTGTTTATTTTCTGCATAATTCAGTGAATTGAGATTTGGATCTGAAGTTCATATGCTGCATTCATCTTTCTTGTCTTTTGCAAATTGTTCTATGTTGGATCAAGGAAGGAATTGAGATCTAGACTTGTTTTCTAGAATCTTTGATCCCCTGAGATCTTCAACTTCATTTTGCAATCAAGCTGACATTCGTTTCTGTTTTGCTTTTTCAAGCAATTTTACTTTTCTGTTTGAGATCTGCTGCAACTTACTCCATTTTATTTTCTTTGATTGATTGCACTTTGAGTTCTCTTGTTTAATTTTGCATCCCAGCTCCCGAATTCCCTTTACTCTTCATGCAATTCACATTTCTTGCACTTTAAGCTTCAGCCATTTACATTCCTTGCGATCTAAGTTTCAGTCATTTACATTACTTGTTTTTTAAGATTCAGCTCTTTTACTTCTTTTGCTCTTTAATTTACTGTCGATTCTCCCTCTCCCTTTTACTTTTATGCAATTTAACTTCTGTAAATTACAATTCACTCAAATCCTCAATTGTTTGCTTAACTAAATCAACCACCTAACTAAAATTGCTCAATCCTTCAATCCCTGTAGGATCGACCTCACTCATGTGAGTAATTACTACTTGATGCGACCCGATACACTTGTCGGTGAGCTTTATGTTGGATCGTTTTCCACACATCAATGGCTTCAGCTTTGTCTTAATTCATTTCATGGAATAGAATCTGGGAAGCATATTCTACTCTAAAGTGGTCCACCTCATCCTACAGTTAAAAGGGATAGTGTTTAATAAACCATGTTAATTGAGTAAAGTAATACGGAGTTATTTAGTTTTAAACACATTTACCTGGGTCCAGTTGTCCCACTCATACTTCAACCTTTTAATGTTTTCGGGCTGAATTATCTCAAGCCACTTCATTACGTAAATAGCAAAGTTATAGTTGAAAACCAAGAAAATAAATTACAAATTACATATTTGAAAGTTTAATTTTCAGAGTGAAAGATTTATACCTTGTCTTTTGGCCTGAGATGTTAATGTATGGCAGTTCAATTTCCTTGTCCTTGTCCCTTGTCTTCAGAGGTGCCCGCCAACATATACTCTAATTCGTGAAATTACATATCCCTTAAAATACAAAACAAATCAGTAATACATGGATAAATTTAATAAAGGAAGACACCCAAAGGAGCACAAACTTAAACCTTATTTTGAATAGAAATACACCCAAATATTAAAATACAAAACACAAAATCAACTTACAATGAATGTATTTAGTGCTGTTCTCTTATCGGACGGAGATTTCGTGTGATATGGGTCGACTATGTAAAATTTCCGCTTTCTTGTATCAGCCAACCATAACCACCAATGTTCTGAATGACAAACAGGTGCAAAAATCTTAAATATGTTCAGATTGAACACTATTTTAATTTATTTGGCACATAAGTAAAAATGGTAATAAGAAGTTTTAGAAATGAAAACTTACATAATGATGCGATGCTAATTTTTTAAGGTCCAAGAAGGGTATAAATATTGGGTAGTCTTTCACCCTAAATGGCTTATTGGTTTCAGGGCGTAAGAATACCCCTTTTGGATGATTTACAATGGCCATGTTCTGCAAAAATTGTGAACCACCAAATGAATACAAAAAATACACCCAAACGAATGCAGAAAATACACCCAAATGAATACACAACTTACACCCAATTGAACACAGAAAATACACCCAAATGAAGACATAAAATAAACCCAATTTAAGAAAGAAAATACACCCGAAGGAATGCAGAAAATACACCCAAAATTCGTTGAAGCAACCCTTACCACAATATCAGGGGAGAGACAGTATACTTCTTCTTAAAACCTTTTAATATTTTGCTGGTTTAGGATGAGGCATATGGCAGAGACAAACTAGAAAAAGATACCAAAATCAATTTACATGAATCAGCATTGCAGTTAATTTTGGTGATAAAAACATTTATGTTATTGTAACATTACCTCAGCTTCTATATGCGTTTCAGCTGCGAGTGATGCAAGGTGAACTTTTGACAAACTGTATCTATCTTGGGCTTGGAGTGTGCACACGGTGTCAAACTCATTAGTTAGTCCATTTGCGTATGTCTTCACTCGTATGGCCCATATGTAGCATTTCTCTTTCATGTCAGAAGTATCTGCATTCGTCCTTATAGAAGTTTCAAACTTCTCGAAGCTCTCTCCACCACTCTCTTTTTGAATCTGTGGGCTTTTTCCTTTTGTTGTCACCCCACCACTTGCAATTTTTTCTACCAGATCCCTTAATTGTTCTAGCAGTTTTGGAGTTTCAAGAGTTTTTGCCCTTTCTCCATCTTGCGTTGCCGCCCCCTCCTGCGTTGTTGCTTCTTCTTGGCTTGAATCAGTCAAGTCAAGACTGAATGATGGCATCAGATTTGTTTTAGGAACATACGAGATGATGTCCGTGCCATCATCATCAGTGCAGCATCGTCTTCTGGGGCTGAATTACTGTGTGATCATGTATAACGTATATTAAGAATAAGAAAATACGAATGATAATGAAACATTGATTTTAATCTGATGAACTTACATTTTTGATGGAGCTGGTGGAAGTGCGGGTGTGCTTTCTTAAGGTTTTTGGGGTGGTTCTGGAGTACTGCATGGTAAAATTAATCGTGTTATAAAAAAAAACTAGTCAAAGATCAATCGTGAAAATATACACCCCAACAAAGATCATATACACCCCAACAGGGACAATATACACCCAAACTGTAACCAAATACACCCCAAGACTATTTCTTACCTTTTTGTAGTTCCTTCAATTTCTAGCAAAGGGGTTGGTTCATTTTCTGTCACAGGTATTTCTATTTACGCCACTGTGGTTGTTTGGAACAGCGGTAGACAAACTTGAATCGAAACTCTAAACAAGAAGAAAAATAAAAGGTTAACAAAGCACCCGAAAATAAAAACGTTATAAGGTTGAAATTTTCTTGAGAAACTCACATTGCAAGCGCTTCGAACTGTGTCTCTTCTCTCACAACCATCATGTTCTCTTCAGCTATCTCACTGGCTGACTCTTCAACTAGACTAAACCTAAAATACACCCTAAGAAAGTCAAAAAGTACACCTGAAGCATTCAAAAGAAAGACATGCTTTGTTTTTTGAGAACTTACATACTTGCTTTTTTTGCTTTTTTTCCTTCCTTTTTTTTCTCGAATAAAACATTAAAGGGCTTTTTTCTAAAAAATATATACAGAATTAGAAGTAGAAGGTAATAAAAGAATAAAAGCAACGGTTATTTGAAAGAGAAGTTACATGCTCTCTGCCGGTTTGTTTACGCTACTTTGATCAATGTGTCCTTGAGACAAAGGATCATCACTTCCTAAGTTTACGTCCGGTATTCTAAACATAATAGAGTACATATTATTCACAAAAAATATCATACTGTTAAATCAGGATAATAAGATTTTATCAAATAAAGCTTCTTACGTTTCAGATGAGACATAGTGAGCTTCCGTCAATCGCAGGTCAGCTTCCTTCTCCCTGGCAAACAAGAAACAATTACTACTAAAGAGAACACCTTAAAATCTGAAATATACACCCCAATAAGACATGCCTCAGTGCAGCAGATTTTTCATTGTTTTTCTTCTTCCTAGATTCCCTTAAGATTTCTTCTAATTCTTGAGTTCCAATTTCAGATCTGACAGGACATACATAAAAGAACATGCTAACAAACATAATTTTGATGATAAATGGTAATATAGCTTACAAAGTACTCTACCCATCATAGTATTGAGCTTGTTCAGGAGATGAATCCTCAACAACGACCTTTTTCTTTTTTGATTATGTCTTGGGGGGAAAAAACAAGTATGAATCAAAAACACAAAATAAGATTGATCAGAAAATACTATCCAAAGAAGTGTTTACTTTTTGGGTGTTATGTTAGTCTTTTTCTTTGTTTTTTGCTTCTCTACCGATGATGGTTCTTCACTTCTGAAAGTTAATAAGAGATGCTCTGTTAATAGTTTGATAATAAACCAAAAGGAAAGCAATAATAATTTCAGAACATTACTCATCATTCGATTCAGATTCTAAATCAGAATCCTCCAGAATCTTCTTTCTTTTTCTAGACTCCATTCTGGAAGACAAATATTCATTATTTAAAACATACTAAAAGGGATAAAATACACCCAAATGAATGCACAAAATACACCCAAATGAATGCACAAAATACACCCAACTGAATAAATAAAATACACCCAAGTATGTTACTTACTTTTTGGATTTTCGGATGGATTGTTTCCTTGTTGGATCCTCTGAGTCTTCTTCAGTCTCAGACTCAGAGGTAAAATGGTATTCACTTTCAGTTGTTTCACTCTCAGATGCTGATGATGATGAACTTGCCTTCCTTTTTTTATTTTTTTGGTTTTTTGTTTTTTTCTTTTTTCTTTATTTGTTTCATTTTCTCCTTCGTTTTCGCCATCTTTATAATTCCCTGAAACATTAGAAATGTTAGTTAACAGCATTCAGGTAAATAAAATATACCCAAGATATTTTGTTCACTTACCATATGTTCCTCCATTTCTGCCCTCATTCTTTCAACCAACTGCTCTCTAGTCCAGTTGGTAATCCAGGGTTCTGGAGGTCTTTCTTCCCCATTCTTGTCTTTATTTTTCGATAGATGGATGTAAACTATCATTAGGGCAAACAGGAAGCCGTCAATTGCCTTTTTCTTTTTCAGACTGTAATCTGTTATTCCCTTGATGATAAAATTCAGAACATGTGCCCCCCTGTTCTGCTCTGTTATTGTGTACATCTTGAAAATTGGTGTCAGTTGCACAGGATAGATTTTGTTTATTGTGGTTGGTAACAGGAACGCCATCTGTATATAGAGGATGAAAATCCTCTTGAACATGAGGCGATCCTGTTCATTATCAACCTCAATAGTCATCATCTCATCTGTTAGACTTTTTAGGGTCTTCCCCTGGAATCTTCTAAAAATTTGTTTGTTCTCTTCAGAAAGATCCTTATAATTAACTTTCTGAGGTGGTAGATCACCTACAAAAAGAAAAACAACATTGTATGAAAATCACTTGAAATATACCCAAAACATCACTTGAAATACACCCCAATATGCCTTATATACACCTATGTTTGTAAACCAGTTACCTGACACGTTAAGGCCAAACGCAGCCCTTATTGTTTTTGGTCTTACTTTGAACGAACCGTAGCCGGTTTCGATTGTGTTTTTTCCTAATTTAAAGGAGTTAGCCAACTCCTTTAATATTTTGTGTTGCACCCTTAGTGGCGACGTGGCGGAATGTGCATGAGGCAACCAAATCCCAAATCCCTAACAATTGCTTTCTTCTCATCGCTCATATTTCTGAATTTCTCACTCAACAGATGGGTTGCACACTTTAGGTCTTTCGCTTGATGTAAACAAAGCAAAATTAGAGTAATATATATTTCTATTTTGAAAAACTGATTTGATCCAAGACATATATTTGTTCTTACATTTTTTGCACCTTGGTTTTTGCCTTCCATTTTTACTGCGATAAAATATACACCCATAGATATCAGTCAGATACACCCATAGATCAGCCACATACACCTATACGGTTTCTCATAAGTATTTAATTAGATCAGTTCAAAATGATGTTCAATTCACTCAAACATGCATAAATATACAAGGTCAAGCAACATTACAAGGTCAAACAATATACACCCATGGACAAGCAAATATTAGAACAGTTGCAACTGTTGACTATATTACAGTATATCAGTTCAGAAATATACACCCAACAAATTATGCCACCCACAAAATTACGCAATATACACCCTCAAAATTACGCAATATACTCCCAAAAATTGGTTACGAGAAGAACTAGAACAACAAGAACACTAAAACCTAGAACAACTAAGAAGAACAGTAAAACTTAGAACCAAGAAGAAGAGTAAAAGTAAAATGAGAGCTAGAACAAGAAGAACATTAAAACTTAGAAGAATGTAGAAGAACAGTAAAACCTAGTTCTTCGATTTCGAAATGTGGAAAATCTACAAGATGAGTAAAATAGTAACGTACCTTGAGTAATATATCTTCGTTTTTTCTGGAGATTGTTGATGGAGAGTTCTATCTTGTGTTGATGGTTTCTGCTAATCTTCGCGACGAGTTCTATCTCTTCAGTTTCGAATGTTACTCGAAAATGGACGGTTTGTGTTTTCTTCGAAGGAGAAGTGGAAGAGTGCGCCATAATGAGCGCTTTTTGCGAAGTGCAACCGTTGAGTGGCGCGCGTGTAATTTACGCTCCATTCAAAGGGAGTGACTGCGTGTGGAATGAAGTCTGGGCTGGGCAACTTGTAACGCTTGTAGGACTTTTTTGCTTGTATGTGTTGTAGGCCCGATAAATATTTTATGTTTAATTTCGCAAATTTCTATATTTAGTTTGATAAATTTTTATTTATTTATTTATGAGATTTTAGTGTTTTTATTTTTTAAATTTTAGGGACAAAAATTTTATATTATTTATATTTTAACTTTTTTTTCCTCTTTGATGACAATGAATGCTATACTTTTATCTCTAATATTTGTGATGTTTTTTTAAAAATGTTCCTAACATTTAATTACATTCAATTTTTTTAACATTTCCTGATTTTGTCAAAACTATCTTTTAATATTAATTCTATCTAAATTAATTCTATCTAAATCACTAACGAACGTAAGTAATCTAATACTAGGAGAATTTCTGATGTGACAAGTAGTAACACATTATTTTTTTCATCAAAATTAAATTAAATACAAATAATAAAATAAATTTCAAATATTAAAAATCCTAAATCGCCAAATCTTTTCTCCTTCTCAAACAATAAACGCAAGAATAATAGAAACTTATACTAGTGTAATATTTTAATCAAGATCATTTACTTTTCTCTAATGGTAAATTTTAGCTTTATTCATGTGAATTAATTTGAGATTTTACAACAATATTTATTTGTCGTCACTTATTATACACGACAGATACTGAAAAATTTAAAGTTGTTCATCTCAAGGGTGTAAAAAAAGGTTGAAAGTTATTTCCGTTTAAAAACCTTAGTTCTCATGCACATATTTTATTATTTAAAAAAAAACAGAGTAAATATGTTCTAATTATAATTAGCCTGTGCAATGCACAATCTTAATAATCTCTCTCACCCTACTTTTGAAGGACGACACAGATCAGAAAATCTTAAACAAATCAACAAATATAAAAAAATTTATTTCAAAACAGAGAGGATGATTGGATACTTGCATGTATCAAATTAACAAACTCCCTCAACATTATGAACCTTAGCTTTTCGGTCATCAAGATAATGCTGATATATATAAGAAAGGAATCCCCAAACTGCCAACAACAACGACACAATCATGTCACCATCCATCTTATCATGGAAGATGAAAACAGCGAAGATGGGAACCACAGGCAAAGTCAAAGTGGCTATAAGATTTGCGAACAACGAAGATACCTCCATAACCAAACCCACCATACCCACTGATGTTACTTGCCAAGACACAGCAATCCAAAGCAGAGTCATCACATAAGAAAAGGTCCCCTGCTTGAAGTTCTTCATCTCATTGTTTAAAGTCGTCCATTCCCCGCTTGCGAACACCCCCACTACACAAGCACACGTGGCAACAAATGATTGGTAGAATAGAATCTCCAACACCGCATAGAATGTGCCCCCTTTGATGAGCTGCTTCTCGAAAGAGAGCTGCACCATGGAGAGACAAAAGGAGAATGCAGCAGATGCGAAAATGGTGCAGAAGAATCCAATTATGAAGTAGTTATCGTACGGCTTGTGTCTCCAATCGACATCATCAGTGTTGATAGCAAGTAAGGCAGCAGACGCCGTCAGAAGTATCACGGAATTGAAAATAGGTGGCGTGAATTTCTGGGAATTAATGGAGTAAGAGAATAGTGCCGTGAACGCCAATTGGGTTGCACATAGTAAAGAATAGGTTGAAACAGGTAGATAGAATAGCCCATAAGAATACAACAAGTTGGTACCTGTCAAGCCAAAGCAAATCAAGATTTTAAGTAAAATCGAAAAAGTACATGGCCAACCCAATAAAAATTTTATAAAATCAATGGACTCATTTAAAATGGTAAAAGTTTTTAAGGTTTTGTAACGGAGTTTCTAACTACTATGGTACCTGTTGCAATCAAGCCAAAACCTATGTAGATGAGTGTTAAGGTGGAAACTTTGGATTTCGTGGGATACTTTTTTGTGATGGTGTTGTTGGTGCTATTGTCATTGGTGCCGTTATTGTGGTCACATTTGGTAGGTGAGAAATAGAAGAGTAATGGAATTAGTAATGGGAATCCTGAAGACTGAACAAGTGTTGCCATCCATTTGCTATTGCCACCTTCATAATAGTAAAACCTTCCCAGAAGGGTAGCTGCAGCTTGGCCTGCTATGAGAAATATTACGTAAATGGGTATACGAATCCACCATTTAAAAGTTTCCAACATTTGTTCTGGCTTTGATTGTGATTGTTGTGGCTCTGCTTCCTATATATATATCGCTCTTCACTGTGACAATAATGGTTTCTTCTGAGCAAGTTTTTCTCTTTTCCACCTTCTGAACAATACATCATTACATGTAACGAACGAACCTGGATCAGTCCTATCTTCTATGAACCACATAATGATATTCCTACAATCCATTCAGACAGCTAGTTACATGGCCTCCATGTAAGTTAATATTGCATGGAATATTTGTAACAGATTATTTTTTTATTTTTTTAAAAAGTTATTCGTAGTAAATAATTAAAAAGATTCGTATATATAACATTCGTCCTGGACGATAATTTCTTCTTTACTATACACCATCTCTAGTTTGTTTAAGAAATTCTTCAACTCAACATCAAGTTCTACATTCCTCGAAGGATAGAGAAAAGAAAAAAAATGGATTTACATTTGAATTTAAGAATCTTCACGTCCAAATTAATTAAAATCAACATACATAACTTGGAAACCAAACCAGACTAAACAAGAAAATGCTATTGTTAACAATAATCTGCAAATAAACAGGGAAAGCAGTAGAGTTGTACTAAAAATAAAGAAAAAAAAACATAATTGAAACTCTTACGTGTGAATGAAGAAGTCGAATATTTTGTTACAGAAGAATCAAAATCACAATTTGCCCTGATGTTGGAGGGTTCTTCTATGTAGGTCCATTGGAGGAAGGTGGATGCGTCTGCATCCACGCGCTATAGAGTGGAAGAGAAGAGAAGGAAGTTAGTTTAATTTTGATTGGAAAGACCAAATAAGGGAGCGCCAACCATAACCGCACGTAAGCATCACAAGTGACAGGTAGTTCAGTTCTAAAAAGAGATTAGCAGTTTAGAACAACACATATTAACGCTGTGCTAATAAAGGCTTTCTTTGCTAATAACTAAAATATATCCAAAACCGAACTGCTTGATTAGTTTTCTTAAGACAAAGTTTATAATAAGGTTGATATCTTACGTGTACATGTGTATATGCGAAGATGTGAATTGTCATTTTATAAATATATATATTTCTAATTGTGGTATTTTTATGATATTTTTATTGACCATATATAAGAACAATTTATTTGTCAGATTGAATAATTTTTCATGTTATCACATAATTTAGAGTTTAAATATTGATTTTAAGTATATATTTTTAAAATAGTCATACTTTACCATTAAAATAACTATTAGAATAATGATATTTTTACTATTAATAAATAATTTCTGAGATTCACAATATATATATATATATATATATATAAAGAGTAACGCTAGGGAGACAATGATATATATTTATAATGGCTACAATAGACTGTTTAGAAGGCCCAATTTAGTTTAATAGAGTAAATTAACCCATTAATAACCCTAATCTATTATAGCTGTTTAGTTAACCATACCACAAAATTTTAAGTAATTACATTTTTCCCCAAAATCCTAATACAGTAGGTTGAGGCCGTTTCACTCCCTATCCAAAACCCTTGCAATTGTTGTAGAACCTTGATCAGGAAGACCTGTCAGCACCGCAAACGTCAACCACGGAAGGCGAACAAGGAACGGAAGCGCACCCACCGTGGCCGTCGAGAACACCCCGCCGTGACCGCCGCCGAGGCCGTCCGTGCTCCGCCTCCGATCAGAACCAAAGGGAGAGTGGCTGCTGAACATCCCGCCGTCACCGACCCGGAGTCCGTCCGCGCTCTGCCTCCGATTAGAGCTGAAGGCAGAGGAGCGCTCACCCCCGAAACGAGCATTCGAATAGTTCTACTCGCGTGGGCAACGCCATCGCCGAGCAGCTGAACATCTGATTCGAGGAAATCAGCCGCGTGCTCGTCACAGGGAAAACATCTAACATCATCAGCGGAAGATCATAACAATCTAAGGTAAGTATGTGGCGTTATTCATTTTTCGAAGGGTTATCACTGTTGCATGTTGTATTATAGATAGATTTTGTTGATGATATGAGTGATTAACCATGGTGAGAAAGCTTTGGGTGCGATGGTAGCATTCCGGAGATTGTGGAGTAGATAGTTCATTTATGTTGTTGCAATTCATGATGATTTAACTTTAGCGCGGGAAAAGGACGAAAAAGTTTGTTGGTTTTGATTTCATATCAGTTTAAATTAATTTTTTTCTTTTTTTTTTACTGTATCTATGTGGACCATGTGCATCTAATTTGACGTTAACTTGCTTGACCATTGTTGAGTCTTCGTTGATATTATCTTCATTTTTTTGGTGGCTTTGTTTCAGCAATTGATTAAAGTTTAGCGCGAATTTAATTGTGTGAATTTAATAAGGCTTGCTAATTGTTGTGCTTTTAATTGCATGAGTTGATCTGTGAGTCCGCTTAAATTCAAGCTGAATGCAGCATTTGTATGAGTCGGTCTGTGTTTAATGTGCGCACTGGAGGGGTTTGTGCATTGTTTCTACTTATTTTTGTAGGGAATATGGTTTTAGTCGTTGGATTATATAATTGTTAATTTGTCATGTTATGTTTTTTTTTCCTTGTTATAAAGTGAAAATAACCTTATATTGCATTGCAGAGGACCAATTGCATGATCAGGTGTTAGCATACTCACAGCACCTAGTACAAGGACGTTGACGCGACGGGCTGAAGGATTACCGCCTATGGAAAAGGTTAAGGGCAGGAAAAATTAGCATACTCATACTAGACTAAAACTTTTGATATGTTTGTTTTTCTTATACGCTGGTTCTAGTCTTGGGAATTTATTTATGTAAAACTCTGAGGACATAACTATGGACCCTCTTTTACCTTTTGTAATTTTGTGAATATGTTGGTCTTCATTCACTCAGGCATGACAGTCTAAAAAATTCATGAAAGTGAACATCCATTTTCTTTGTGAAAGGAACCATCCATATTCTAGCTAAAACGAACATCCGTCTAACTATGTCTTTATTCATGGATTTATCTTTAGTTTTCCAAAATGGAACGACTTGAAATTGTTAAGCATTGAGTTCTTGAAATTTGAACTTGAGTTGAGTTTTCATGAAGCATTCTGAACAGATGTTACAACGAAAATGAACATCAATTTTTTCTGTGAAAGTAACCATCTAGAATCTTACTATAACGAACATCCAGTCTTTATCCAGAGATTTATGTTTACTTTTCCAAAGTCAAATGACTTGAATTTGTTAAGCATTAAGTTCTTGAATTTCGACATTGGGCCAAGATTTCATGAAGCGTCCTGAATAGACGCTATAGTGACCACAGTCTGAACATCCAGTTATATGTAAACATGAACATCCAACATTTGTGAGTAGCGATAATCGTGTAATCAATAAGTGAGATCATATAATCAGAATGAACATCCATCTTGTCTAATAAATTAACCATCCGGATGGATACAATAACGGTGAACATCATTAATATTTAGAGACGAACATCCAAAATTTTTTTAAAATAAACCCATTCTTTCCAGACCAGATAACTGTTTTCGTTTATAGTATCTAATACATGAATTATGTACTGAAAGTCATGTCCAACAGAAATTAACTATTGTCTAATGAGCTTAACAAAGACATGAACCCATCAAATTAGTGGGGCTCATTGCGGCGAACATGAGCACCGACCTCTAGAGTCCAAACCTCGTAACTAAGATCTGTCTCTTCACTTCCAACCTCAATAACATCCGACAGTTGCATGGCCTACAATTCCAAAAAAATAAAAAAATTAAGATAAATCCTTAGTATATATCATTTGCTTGAAACCTCACTAACTAGCACAAATAATGTAACCATAAAAAAGAAATCAAGTCAATCATTCTACTAAGTACATAGACCAAAAAAGAAACCTCACTAACCAGCACAAACAATGTCACTATACATCACATACATGAACATGCAGTAGATACAACTACCAAGCACATAGTCCAGACATCGGTTTCAGAGCCAATGGTGACTAGAGTTGTTTTTTTTATTCATTTAGTGTTTATCATGTGTGATCGTACGTATATTCCAAACTGAACATACAGGAAGCATATTAAGTCGCCTATCTGTTGATAACTAAGTCTTAGTTATTTAATTTTCATTATCAAATTAAATCTTAATGATGATAATAACATTCACTGTTTTTCATATTCAACAATCTCATGCTTATACATGCAATTTACATTAAGCAATATAAATTCATATACCAATAAAAGTTAGTCCAAGAAAGACCTAGTTTCATCCAGCGTCACATTAATATGCCATGCTTAATTAACACATACAAATTCCTCATACATAAAAGCATACCATGAACATAAAACCTTCATAAATTTGGTTAAATCATGAATGTTTATGATGCATTTGGATAAGCATTAAACATAAAAATAAATATGCCACTTGGAAGATGGAACACGACACAGCGGTTCAACCAAATTGGACTCCATTAAAGAACTTCCGCGAAGTGATAATATGAAGACAAACCTAATATGTAAAATGTTGAGGAAAACAGGTTGAAAATGTGTAATATGCTCAAAAGAAAGTGAGATTTTCCACAATTAAGGAGCCTAAGTAACTAATAAAGGAATAAATGCAATTAACGCGCAAACAACTTAGACTAAAGCAATTTAGAGTGAATTGAGGCTGAAAAAATTAGTTATTGCAATTGTGTATTGAATTTGCAAGGGTTAATCAAAATTAGCACAAATAAAATAATCAAGGCAATAATAAAGAAGCCACTTATTCATGTCAAAGAGTATAAAATAATCACATAAACACGGCCCTTTGTTCAAGAAGCAATTTTGATAAAAACCAATTTTAATTGCTCAAAAATTTCAAAGAACGAGTGATGATGCATGTGATCGTTTATGTTCAAAACCAACATGAATAAACCATTTCATTCAAATCACTCAATAAAATATGGTATGCACTTCTTAAAAATATACCAAACAATTGATAACATCTGAATTTTTAACCAAATTGGTATTTTGATAAAAAAAGCACAAACAAGTGCATAACAAAATTCAAGCTCAAACATCATTAGAAATCACATAAAACTGCACAATTGTAAATTATAATGCCTCATGAGAATAGAATTTAAGTCAAATGCTGGCCATACATAAGAATTAAACATACAGATTTCATTTAGGCATTTCATCGAACATATGGTGTGCATCATATGTAAACAGAGCATTCAATTCAATGGAAGCAGCAATCAACCCATAAAATTCAGCCAACAAACACGTTCAATCTAGCAACAGATATTAACTAGTCCGAAGCCTAATCTATATACAGAAACCAAAATTAAAAGCAATGAAATAAATAAAATAGAAAGAACCCGGTACAAGAAAAGGGATGGAACCTGCGTTGATGAAAGAGAGAAAGAAGAACGGGGGCAGTGATGGTGTCGTAGTGGCACAGAACTTAGCTGCTACTAGGTTGCACCGGGGTGTTGCTCGCCGGAGCTGGTAGGCACGAACGGTGGCATGGGGGCAGCAAACACGGCAGAGAGAAATGGGGAAAGAGGAAAGAAAGAGAAGAGAGAAAGGGTGGGTGACGGTGGTTGGTTGGCTGGGAGGTGATGCTTAGGGTGATCTGGGTTGAGAAAACGAAGAAGAGACATAAGGGTTGGTTAGAGAAGAAATGATAGAGAGAAAGGAGGTAATGGCGGATTCAGAGAGGGGTTTGTTGTTTTGATTCTATAACTGAGGGTAATCCTAATTTAATTCAAATTTCAAATTAGAAAGAATTTAAAATTAAATAACTACTTATAATTTAATTTTAATTACAATTAAACCCTATTGTACGCATTGTACAATAAGTCTATTGTCTCCTCATACTTTTCCATATATAAAACAAACAACGCAAAGAAATTTGTATCAATCTGGATTGCTGATCTTCGCAACAAGTAGCTTGCACGACCAACAAAGCACTAACAAAAATGAAGAGAGTTTTCGTGTCCATCGATCTAGTAGGAAAAAGTAAGATAAAAGACCATTGGAATCATCCTATAAAGGATTTATGGATCACTACTTAGTTTTAAGGATTGCTATGATATCAGTATACCAGTACAATAATGATTAGGGACTTATTTTTGAGTCCTTTATTAACATTAACTGAAGACCAAGTCAATCTCAATGAAAAATACTATATAATCAATAAATTTATTGATTTTTGACTAACACATGGTCAATTTTAATATTAAAGACTAAATTCTAAACTATAAATTTTAGTAGTATAAAATTAAAATGTGAGTTAAAGTATTGATTAACATTGATGAAAATAGTTAATTCCTTAATATTTCTCTATTAAATTAGTGTTTGAGATCCTAATTGTACACATTAACAAATTACTAATATGACTTGTTGATATAAAACATTAATAACACGTATCACATCATGATTTAATCACATATAATAATGTGATAATGGATCAATTAGTGACATGTGGTATGATCACGTGAATAATAATTTCACGTGTCATGATACCATTTGCTCATGAATTAATTTAGTGTCACGTGTCACAATATGATTTAATTATATGTCGTCTAACATGTATAATGACAAGTGTACCAAATTGCTTTATGACTTTTACATTGAGTGATTCACTTTAATTTTTGAAATAAAATATTATAAACAAAATTAGTGCATGCATCAATTTTTTTATCATTTTATTTAGAAATCAATTAGGTCAACTAGAGTGGATTTTGAAAAAAAAAATACTTATATTTTTTATTTTTTAATAGAAAAATTTATTTTATATTAGGACAAAATTTTTAAATATTAAAAGTACTTCTAATTTTATTTGAATAAAAAAACACTTTTTTAATTAAATTACATAAAAGAATATGTCAAAGAAAATTTCTTAATTAGTGTTTTTACCAAATTCTTAATATTTGTAGAAAAAATAAAAAAGTGTAAAATGTGGTATTTCTTTTTATTTCAATTCTGCTGCCACTATTATAATATATACAGGTGATAAAAAATACAACTCATCAAATCTACTAAAATCTTCTAAAATATATAATAAATTTTTTTATGCTATTAGAATTCATAGATACTAACTGAATTCTATTTTTTATGATGAATTCCCTAGTTCTAGAAGGAAATAAAAAAAAGCATGTGTTGAAAGAAAATATGATAAAAATAAAAAGGGAGAGAAGTTTTGATAATGTATTTTGGACTTTTTTGTCATTTGGTTATGCTCGGACTGATAGTTTATTCAATACGCCCCTGCAAGTTAAAATATGAAATAATTCAAGAATTTTTAGTTTGGACAAGTTATTGTGAAAGGCTTAAGTTAGAAGTGGTTTAATAAAGATATGACCAATTGTCCTGATGAAAAAACCATAAGTAACTTTATGATCGTGGGTTGAACCTTTTATCAAACCAAGTGCAAATCAACTTCTAAGTGTTTGGTGCGTTCAAAAAAAATAGGATTGGTTGCAATATAGGGGGAACTTTGATTATCACATAATAGAATTGGTGACTTAATGCAATCGACATGGAGAAACTACAAGAGATTTAAAATCCATAACAACTTGCAACTGGTTATGGCAAGAGCCCAGTATTCAGTCTTGGTGGATGACCTAGCAACCATGGTTTGTTTGTTTGTCTTCCAAGACATCAAGGACTCTCCCAAAAAAAACTCAATTGCCCGTCATAGATCGGCGAGTATCTAAGCAACCTGCCAAATCAAAATCACTGAAACCACTGATGTGAAGAATGAAATTTTGAGAAAAAATAAACCCTTGCTCAGATTATTTTTTAAATATCGTAACATATGAATGGCCACTTTATGATGGGCTTGAGTAGGGGCAGTGATGATTGGATTTTTGACGGTTTAGAATTTCTCAAATAAAATCTCGTCGAAGTATAGTTTCTAAACCAAGCAATAATCCTTTCATACAAAAAGTTTTTTGTCACTAAAACAAACCCCTAAATTTATAAACCGAAGTATTCAAACCTCGGGTCGTTCTCCCTAGGAATTGTAGTGAAGTGTTTTGTTATTGGTTGAGTTATTTTTGGGGTTTTGATAAGAGGCATGAAAGATAAATGGCAAGAAAGTAAACTAACAACTATAAAAGGCTCTTGGCAAGGTATAAAAATTAGAAGTCCTATCCTAGTTATCCTCCTCAATTGTGATGAGAATTGTTCATTGCTACCACTTAGTTAACCCTTACTAAATAAAGAAAAGTCAAGTGAAAATGGAAGGAACAATACTAGATCTACAACAAAATACAAGAACAACATAAAGGAAATTACAACAAAAGAATGGAAGAAGAATGAATTTAACAACAAGGAATTGAGATGTAGAAGTAGAAGAAAGTAAAGATTAAAACCTAGATCTAAGAACTAATCCTAATCCTAATCCTAATTTTAGAGAGAAGTGAGAGCTTCTCTCTCTAGAAACTACTTCTAACTACTAAACTAAACTAATGGTAACTAACATGTGTTTCCCTCTTCATTCCTTGGGTTAAATAGCATCAGAAATGAGTTGGATTGGGCCCACAAGGCTTTAGAATTCGTTGGCCACGTTTTGCTTTAAGTGGGTCATGTGCCACCATTGGCGCGTCCGCATACCATGCGCGTGCGCGCCCCTATGCGCGATGCAACTATGGCAAATCTTATATCGTTTCGAAGCCCCGGATGTTAGCTTTCTAACCCAACTGGAACCGCATCATTTGGACCTCTGTAGCTCAAGTTATGGTCGATTAAGTGCGAAGAGGTCGGCTTGACAGCTTTCCGGTTCTTTCATTTCTTCATGAGTTCTCCAACTTTACATGCTTTTTCTTCATTCCCTTGATCCAATCTTTGCCTCCTAAACCTTAAGTCACTTAACAAACATATCAAGGCATCTAATGGAATCAAGGTGAATTAGATTTAGCTATTTTAAGACCTAAAAAGCATGTTTTCACTCTTAAGCATAATTAAGGGAGAAGTTATAAAACCATGCTATTTTATCATGCATACAAGTATCATGAGGTCTTTTCTTTAGGTTGTAATGGGGCTAGGGTCAAGGTAGGATGCATATTTGGTTAAGTGAGTTTGAAATTTGAATCTTTGATAAGCTTAAACTTCCCACCTAACCTATGACATCCTATACAATTAAGTTCTAATCTAACTACCCATTCCTCACTTTTTTCACATACTCATGTATTCCTTTTTAATTTCACAACACCTATGCATTGATTTTATTGGACTATACTTTGATTTGGGGCATTTTGTCCCCTTTTTATTTCTTTCTTTTTTTTTCTTCTTTTTCTTTCTTTTTCTATATTTTTTTTCTTTTCCATATTTATTTTTTTTCTTTTTTCTTTTGTTTTTCTCATTTTTTTTCTATATACAAGAATCTCAATGTAAGGTTTTACATTTGATCAATACATGAGTATGTACCCAATTTCCAATATTTTCAATAACAATACAAAATTACCCTTTTATTCACCCAATGTCCCAAGGTTCCCACACTTGAATGATACTCACACACTCTAGCCTAAGCCAATCAAAGATCCAAATTAAGGACATTTATTATTTTCCACTTTAAAGCTAGTAATGTGCTAAATTAAAAAACAAAAGGGTATTATCATAGGCTTAAAGTTATCTAACAATGGTATATAAAAAGGTAAGGCCATTTGGGTAAGTGAACTAAGTGAAATGATGGCCTTAATCATATAAATGCATTTATACACAGAATAATGGACATAAAGAATCAAATGAAATGATGGCCTCAATCATATAAATGCATGAATACACAAAATAATGGACATAAAGAATCAAACAATTCAAAGATTACTTTCATAGAAAGAGAATAATGCACACAAGAAGGAAAATAAGTGGTTATAGGATGTAACCACACTATTAGGCTCAAATCTCACTTGCTTGTGTTCTTAGCTCAAAAATATGATCCACAATATATATATTTCAAGCAAGTTCTATGAAGAGTTTTCACTCAAATCAATTGAGGTGCCCTATAGATAGAAATCTTGAAAATTTTTATTATTTTGACTAAGCCTATTGTGTATATATATGCAAAAAAATAAGAAAATGCAACAAAAATCCTAAAAACCTAAAATGAAATGCAAAAGTGTTGAGATTAGAAATTTGTCACCTAAAATCGCCGACCGGTCGGACACCTCCCCACACTTAAAAGTTTGCACCGTCCTCGGTGCACTCAAGGGAGAGCAATGTGGACGGGTTACTACAATTGATGAGCTCCGTCAAAAGATTGTGCGGATGACTTGTTTGTTGCCCCATTTAAAGCTATTCATTTCTCCCTTCTTGGTGCCAACCTAAAAGGATAGAAAAGGAAAGGAATATTAAGCCTATGACAAAGATATCAAAGCAAATAGAACATAGGCGGGGGTTAATGCCAAGTAGGAGTATGGTTCTCTACTACATGGTAGCTACAACATGTAGAGGAGGAAACAATAAGAGAAAATGGCATATTAATGATATTTGATGCAAGAGTAAGGTCAAAGCATGAAGAGCATGATGAGCATCAAGTTCGAACAAGAGAGAGTGGGCCATGAAAGACAATATAAGGTCATATCAATGCACAAAGAACATAAGAGTCATACAAAATGAAGCATTGATTTAAAAGTTTCATCACCCAACAATATCAAACAAGTCAAGAGGCACCAAAATAATGCAAGAATTTCTCAACAATTGAGTGTAAGAATCCAACACCATTATTGAAATGACACTTAGAAAAAAAAAACTGAAAACATGTTATAGAGACAAAATAAAAATGGAAAGAGTAGAAGTATGCGAATGCAGTGAACAAAAGAAAATGGAAGATGAGAAAAAAAACTCTTTTTTTTTTACTGGCGCGTACGCGTCATGCATGCTTACGCGTCGATGTGCATATTGGCCTAAGGACATGTACGCGCCAGATGCGCGCACGCGTGCGTCGAGTTAGGCGAGAGGCATAATGTTGGCCCAAAAGTGGCACAACTCTCGGGTAAAAGTACCGGCGGTGCAGATTGTGCAATCGACGCGCGTGCGCACAGTGTGCGTGCGCGTGCATTGCAAATTTAAGATCATGTGCGCGTACGCGCCAGGTAGAGGGTGGGTTGGCCGCTGACCGTCGCAAAAATGAAGGGTGAGTGGTGATTCATTTGGTTGGATGACGGAAAATGGGACTCTCGATCATAAGAGGAATGGAGGTTGATGGGGATGAGGTGGACGTTGTCTCGATGTTTATAGGAGAGGTTGGAGAAGATGGCCGTTGGGAAAGAAAATATGATTGAGAAGAAAGGCTTTTGGTGGTGGGATTTTCTAGAGTGTGAAGTATTGGAATGAATGAGGGATGTGTGAGAAAGGATGAAGGATGGAAGGATGGTCAATAGGTAATATGGATGACCCATTAGGGAAGGAATGAGTATTTATGGATGGTGTACTGATTGTGCTTGGGCTGGACAATAAAGTTTTTGAAAATTGTTGGGATGTATCTTTGGCTGAAGGAAAAAAAAGCTCATGAAAAATTACATTTCTGGACACCAAATTTTTTCTTTTTTCTAAAAGATAAATAATATACCCTTTAAAATTATGTTGATGACCAAGAAAAATAACTTTTGAGCTCTTTGATCAAATTTAGAACGATGACTCACAATAATAGAAACAAAGCATAAGCAATCAAAAACCTTTTTGTCATTAAAATCTAGTTGTTATTAAATAAAAGTTCAAAAGGAGATTTAAAGTTAATAATGGAAGATGGAACTCTATTTATTAAATAAACTGCATAATTAATTGCAAAAGACCAAAATTTAAGAGTATGTTTGTTTGAAACATGAGAGCTCGGACAACATTTAAAATATATTAGTGCTTGCACTCAACCCACCCATTTTGTTGGGGATTTTCAACGTCATAGTTGTCAGAACTGAACCGGTGATTGAACCGGTCAGGTCATTGGGTCACTGGTTCAATCGCTGGGTTATTGGTTGAACCGGTTGATCCGGTCCTATGTAAATAAAAAATAAAAAATAGTCAAAAGTTTAAAATTAAAATTTAAAATACATATTTTTACAAACATTTTAAAATTATCAAGTTATTTTAAAACAATATGGAACATGAATAATAAATATTTTATTATTTTTACTCTATCATAAATATTTTTATTTTGTTTTTATATTAAAATAACTATTATTTTTTAATTTTAATAATTTATTAATTAGTTTATATCTTTTATACTATTATATACTACAAGTATTTATTAAAAAATAATATTAATAGATATTATATAATTATAAAAAATAAGTGAGTTTATAATTATTGTTAAATAAAAATATAATTAATTTAAGAATGAGTGAGTTTATAATTAAAATTAAAATAAATTAAATAAAAATAAACTATTTAATGAAAGATATATATATGTATTATAATTTGCATAAATTTTAACAAGAAATATAGTGGTTTGGTGGTTATGGAGCGTTTTGCTTCCTTGAGGGCAGGGGTTCGAACCCTATCTTCAAGTATTTTGAAAATATTTTCACTCCCAAGCGGTTCGGTCGGACCGTCTCACCGAGTTTGACCGGTTCGCACCGGTTCATTCCAAATTTGATCGGTTCTTATCGGTTTGATTTCTTGTACGGTTCAAACACCGGACCTGACCGGTATAGGATCTGGTTCACCGATTTTTTTGTCGAATTGACCGGTCCGGTCCAGTTTTTATAACTATGTTCAACGTAGCTTCGTTGATGAATAATACCCTTTGATGAGTAAAATTCATTTAAAAGAAATTCAAGATCATTGTCAGAACAAAGAATTTTAACTTTCGATTCAAATTGGGATTCTACTAAAATAATAAAATTTTTAATATGTTGAGGCACTTCATTTTTTATTTTAACAAAATAATCCAAGTGAATCAACTAAAATAATCACCAATGGTAAAAAAATATTTATAATTATTTATGGAATTTTGTCGAAAAGGACCCTATATATCTAAATGTAATAATTCAAATGCAACACTTGCTTTGTTTGTACTACTCACAAAAGAAAATTTTTTGTTTTAAAAAATAACATACATCGCAAGCTTTATCTTGGTGCACAAAAATAAAGGGATATTGTTTATGTAAAATATTAAGACAATGCCTAGAAACATGGCCTAAACGGAAGTGCCAGAGATTTGAGGATGTGATTGGTGTAATATTTGTGGCTTTGATTGAGATGATAGGTGGTGAATTATTAGTGGAAAAAACTTTATCAAGGACATACAACCCTTATCGTAATCTATCTAAACCAATCATCTTCAAGATAGTTGGTTCCTGTCAAAGACACGAATGTTTTTTGTAAAAGTGAGCTCATATGGAAGCATGAAAGGGATTTTTGATATGGAAATCAAATTAAAATAGAATTGTGGTAAATAAAGGACATTAGTGAGAATTAAAGAAGATGAAAATTGAATGACACCCCTATAAGAAGCAATAGCATGAGAACCACTAGGCATATGAACAACAATTGGTTTAATTTTAGAGTAAGAAAAAAGAAAGATAGATTTGACGCTACGTGATCAATGGCACCCAAATCAATTATCCAAGCACCAAGGAATTTAAAATCTGATGATGTATTATGCAAAACAGAAAATGCATATGAAGAATATAAGAAATGACTACCATACTTGGGCTTGAAAAAGGGCTAGTTTGAGTGGGGACAATGACCTTTGTCTCATCTTTAAAATCTAAATGGTGCACTTTAACCTTTTTCAAGAAGCCAGAAGAGCCTTATGTTGTGTTGGCTTGAATTCAAAATCGGGTTCGAAGGAAAACTCGATACAACCATCTCCTTTTGAACTTGGCTGCTTGACGAGGATGGAGGTGTGATAGTGCCATTGACGGACACAACTCCTCATCCGTTGAAGCATGGCTTGCCTGGGTACCGAGGATAGCCTAGCGGGTACCCATGTTTGCCGTAGTACATGTCAATCGTGTGGCCCTGCCACCTACAATGTAACACCCTACCACAGAAGGTCTTACACTATAGTTGTGAGTCAAAAGTGACGAGGCATTATGACACCTAAGAATAAAAATACATACATATTATTTTGAAGAAATATAGTTTAACTAGGAGCCTTATCTATATATATATATAAATAAATAAAAAATAAATAATTAAATAATTATCTATATATTTGTATAAAAAAACAAAAACAAAAAATATATATCTTTATTTTAATTATTTTAATCCCCTTTATCATTTTATTCTTCTTTTACCATAATATTTGTTTTTACTCTTTCGTATGTCTTTTTATGTCCTCTTTATTTTCAGTTTTTCTTTGCTTGAGGACAAGCAAACTTTTAAGTTTAGTGTTGTCGCTTCGCTTGTGGATTTTCTGTTTATTTTAATGACACCAAAGAAAAGCGAATCATCTCCACAGAGGAGCACAGCTAGAAGATTGTCTTTTAGCAATTTCATAAGTTTTATTATACTCATAACCCTGTGTTATCAATTTATCAAATTTAGATTCATTAACCCCAATCTTTTATCAATTACCAATTCTTTTTATCACGTGAGCAAGATAATACTACCGTCCTCACCACGGGTGGGACAAACCACCATCTTTGCATAGTAATTTACGCACTAAGCTAGCGGGATGATACCATCAGCCATGCCAGGCAAGAAATCAATATCATATTTTAAATCAATTCACAATTCCATTCAGTTTCGAAAAATACAACCTAACATAACCACATTCATTCATTAACTACTCAATCTCATTATTCCATGAGGGAGATGAGACCACCATTCTCATTGCGGGTAGGACGAACTACCATCCCCGTAATATTTTCATCCGGTTAACTAGGTGTTTATCCAGAAATTAATCAATTTATTTCATTATATCCCTCCCCAATGTATTAAATACTTATCAATTAGTTACTTGACTCCATATGAAGGTTAAAGGGGATTATAAATATGTTGAAAAGGTTAAATAGTTCAAAAATAGCATTTTGGCCAACACTGTGTAGTTGTGAGTATGCATGCCTCATGCGTACGCGCGGAACCTGAGTTTGGTTTCAAAAAAATTTATATTCGTGCATACGCATGTCTTGTGTGTACGTACAAATCCAAGATCATGTGTACGCACCATGCGTGCGTACGCGCGGAGCCTTTCTCTGCTTCAAATTCTGCAAAATCTGCAATTTTTAGTTTATAACCTCAATTTTCAAACCTTCATAAATTTTATTACAAAATTTTGTTTTGCTGCATTCTTTGAAAGTTTTAAAGTTCTTTTTATTAGCTTTAATTTAAGATAGATTTTACTCAATTCCGAACTCTGAGCGCCAAGTTATGACCCGTCAAAATTGGTCAAAATTTCACTTTTACACAATTTCTGTATATTATCATTTTTTACAAATTCTCAATTCATTTCATTTCAAAGCCACCCAAAACTTTCCTAGGCATCCTCAATACTCATATATCAATTCTCAATCACTCCTAACTATTCAAACCCAAACCACCATTTCCAATTCAATTAACCCTTTCATTATTCAACAACAACAACAACCAACACTCAAACATAACAATTCACACAATTTAGTCAATTAAGACCTCCGGCCACAAAGTCACTCAATAATATTCAATTAACATACGAGATGCTTCCCATCACGGCCTCCAACCCAACTCACCACTCAACAATCATTAAGAGGCAATTCAATTTAAAATATCTATTCCATCATAATCATTTGGCTATACCATTTACAATTCAAAATTACAACTTCATTCATCATAATCTCCATTGAGGCTTATCATTTAGCAAAAGAGTGCATCTGACCCAAACATGACCTCTGGCCTAAGTTATGCATACCAATAGCTATATATGCACTCAAATCACAATTCATACACATAATTCATTAAAACCCATTTCACAATTCATACACTCGATACCTTGATGTGTTTGTTTAAGTGATTTAAGTTTTAGAAGATAAGGATGGCTTGGAATGATGAAGGAAAAGCATGCAAAAGTGGAGAATTTATGAAGAAGTGAAGGATTTGTAGAGCTGCCAATCCTAACCTCTTTGTACTAAAGTGACCATAACTTAAGCTATAGAGCTTCGAATGAGGCAGTTCTAGTAGCATTAGAAAGCTAACATACAGGGCATCAAAAATAAAGAACGAAAATAATTCTTCAATTATAAATCAGTACATGAATTAAAATAGAAAAATAATAGTATCAATCTATACAATAGACAGTGCTCCTAACCTTAACAGTGGAGGTTTAGTTGCTCATGGTTTAGAGTGGAAACTAGGATTCTGGTAAATTGTAAATTTGGAATGAGGTAGCAGAAGGGAAGAGAAGTGTTGATTCTTTTCCCTTTTATATCAAATCCTAATTAATTTAAAATATATTTTTTTGAAACTAAAATAATATCTTTTCCTATTTTAAAATAAAATACTAAATGAATCCGACTTCATTCGCAGCTTTTCTTGAATGCCTGGGGACCACTTGGTTGTTAGGATCCACACTGAACTTGAAAAGCCTCAAGTTCAGCGTGGGATAGGTAGAGGCATCCTTATTATATTCCAAGTTCAGCGTGGAGGAGGCAGTGACAATTCCACGCTTTTCCTTTGAATCCACGCTGAACCTGGAAATTCCCAAGTTCAGCGTGGGATGGTGCATGTTTCTCCCTTAGTGTGTGGATTCCACGCTGAACTTGGAAAATCCCAAGTTCAGCGTGGACAAGACCGAATTGCTTGAATAGAGGATTAGTTCCACGCTGAACTTGAAAATTCCCAAGTTCAGAGTGGAGTGGTTAGCAACAATTCTTCGTTTTCTCCGTTCTCTGGCCTTGGCTTAAGCTCTGCAAAATTCGTCCAAAATACTACCTGAAATAAACAGAATGCACATAGCTCAAAGTAGCATATATATTGGCTAAAATGTATTAATTCTTGATTAAACTCAATAATTTGAATGCAAATTTACTAGGAAAAGATAGAGAAGATACTCACGCATCAAACACCAAACTTGAATTGCTACTTGTCCTCAAGCAACCAAAACTACTATAGGCTCAGGATGTGAATTTGCATGAGAGTAAGAGTTCGATTAAGCTCATGTCTCTTCTTGAAGTGGGGTTTACAACTGCAATCCTGAATAGGATTGGCATCTCACTATCCTTTGAATCAGAAAAATGTTATTGTCATCTGGAATTAGAATCCGGATAATATTATGAATTCTCTAGTCTTTATTCTTTGTTTTAATCCTTGAACACAATAATTTTTCTTTGATTCTCTTCCCATTGGTGCTTTGCACCTTGAGCCTAGCCGTGACTTTAAATGTTTTGTCTCAAACTTCACTTGACACAAAAATACCACAAGCACTTGACTGGAAAACTCTCTTTAAGTTCTGATTTTTCTTTTAGTTACTCCCAGACAGTGGTGCTCAAAGCCTTGGGCATACTCTGCTAACTGCATTTGGTATCGACTTTAAATATTCTGTCACAAGGATTACTTGACACAAGAACACCACAAGCATATCACTAAAGAAACAACTCTTTGAGCTTTTAATCATGTCTGACCTCCTTAGTCATTGATGCTCAGAGCCTTGGACCTTGCTTTTTCTTTTGCTGTTTCTTTTGCTTCAAGGATTAAGCTTTCACTAATTTCAGAGAAGTCATAATAGTTCTCTAAATTCTTGTTCCTTATACATCAACATCCTTTAATTCAAATTTAGATATGCACTGTTAATGTGATGCATTCAGGATTATAGAAAATGCCACCACATCTAAGTAAATAAGACTATTCTTCAATATAAACTCAATCTCTCATGCAATACATCTTTTTCTTTTCTTTTGATTTTCAAGCTCAGTGAGCAATACATGAGACACTCTTTTTCAGCATAAAAAAAAGAAATCAAATAACAAAATAGACAGTAAATTAAAACCTAGATATTGAAATAACAACATCATGTAGTAACAAAATAAGCAAAAAATAGGAACCTAATCATAATAAGAACAGGAGAAAATATAGAATGAAAGGAACTTAACCATCTCAGTTATCCTAGTGGCCATCTCATTGATGTTGACTGTTTGTGGCCTAAATAACTGGATTGGCAAGGACAGAGGTTTGTCCTACTTACATGGTAAGGTCTGGGTGTTATCCCACTTGCGTGTTGATTTGATAATTGTTTTGAGCAAGGACAGTGGTATCATCCCGTTTTCTCAAAGTGTATACTACTATGCGGGAATGGTGATTTTGTTCCGCTCGCGGTGAGGTCGGTTGTGCTATCCTGCTCACGAGAAAATAAAATTAATTACTGGTGCAAAATTTACAACCACAAACTAACCAGCAAGTGCACTAGGTCATACCAAGTAATACCTCAGGTGAGTGAGGGTCGATCCCATGAGGATTGATGGACTAAGCAACAATGGTTAAGTGATTTACTTAGTTAGACAAACAGAAAAGAGTGTTTGAGGGTTCAAAAGTATTAAACAGTAAATTCGGTAAATAAGAAAGCAAGTAGTAAATTGGTGTAAATAATATGGGAGAAAACAGTTAAGGCTTCAGAGTTATCTATTTTCCGGATTGACTTTTCTTACTAACTATTTTAATGATGCAAGATTTAATTCATGGCAAACTGTATGTGATTAAACCCTAATTCCTTAGACCTTTTTAGTCTCCTCTAAAATTCATCAACCGCCAATTCCTTGGTCACTTAATTCCAATTAGAGGGTGAAGTTCAATTCTAGTTTATATGCCACAGAAATCCTAATTACCCAAATATAAGAGGATGATATGTCACGTATCCCGTTAAGTCCAGATAATTAGAAATTTAGGAGAAATTGTTTTCAAATTGTTGTTCAAGTAAAGAGCTTTTCCAAGTTATACAAGAATGCAGTTAGAACAATGGTTATACTTCTGTTCTACCCAAATTCATATATTTTATATGTATGCGTGTCCCCGTGTCTTATAAGATCTTAAAATTCGCGTGTCGGCTTGTCCCGTGTCGTGTCGTGTCCTGTGTCCGTGTCAGTGTCTGTGCATCATAGCTCACTGGAAACCAGGCCACTACCATTCCTAGTCATATTCTTTTTCACCATGGCCATAATATTTAAGAACAAATATGGCTTTTTGGTAGGCTTAATTTCAACTCCTCCTGCAGATGATTCTATATCTTAATCCTTTGAAAGATGCAATAACGTAGTTCTTTCTTGGCTCTTCCACTCAATATCTCCCTCAGTCATCGGCAGTGTCTCTATCTCACCTCTTCTTCATCTGTTTGGCAAGATCTCTACCATAATTTTTTTCAACCAAATCTTCTACATATTGCTAAGCTCGAAGAGAAAGTATACGCCTTTGAAATAAGGCTCTTGATTTGTTACAGAATTTTACAACTCTTTAAAGATCCTGTGGAAAGAGTTAGAAAGTTCTCAACCTATACTTGTTTGTAACTGTTCGGAAAAGACTCACTTCCTTCAAGACTTCATTATCCGCTTCTTGAAAGGTCTAGAAGAAAGATTTTTAGTTTTTAGATCCCAAATTTTTCTCCTAAACCCCTTGCCTCCAGTCATTAAAGTTTTTGCTTTGGTAATACAACATGAGAGACAAATCCAGATGACCTTTGGGGTGCTCGATGACCAGTGGATTCTTGCCGCCACCATTGATCCTTGGCTCCCCTCACATGGACGAGGTCGCAGCTTCGCTTCCACTGGCATTGGGCACAACATCAACTCTTCGAAACTCTACACTTGTATGTAAAACCCAGGTAAGTGATACATAATTAATTAATAATTAATAAATAAATTAAATGTAAGTGATAAGGGTTGAAAAACTTAAGATTTATAATTTGGAAAAATCCCGGTAAGAATTTTAACTTAGAAAATAAAATTGAGCGCAAAGATATAATTGATTGTAAAAATACACGTACCCGTGCAAAAATCAACTGTACCGGCTCAAATCTGTCCGGTACTGTGTGTAAGAAAACTAAAACTATAAAATGACAAGAAAAATATTTAGAATAGAAACCCGGACACTTATCTTAAAGGTTTTGACACAAGATAGGGCCAACAGACAAAAAATCTCAAACAGGCCCACATTGGGCACAAACCCATACTACATAAATCCTTACAACACACTCATTCTTATACCAAAAAGAGATGGAGCCATGGATAGAAGAGAAGGAGAAGGAGAGGAGCCCTAAATACTATTCACCCATCACACTTAAATCCACATAACTTCCAAATCGTAGCTCTTATCGAAGTTCATAAAACTAAAATAGCATAAAACAAGAAACTAACAATAAAAGCTAAGTGAATTAAGAGGATAAAATAAGAAAATATAAAGAAAAATAAGCTAAAACAAGATTAAAACCTAAATTTAAGGAGAAAACTAAGCTAAAATCCTAGAATTCTAGAGAAAAGTTGGAGCTTCTCTCTCTAAAATCACCTAAAACATAATAAAACTTAAACTAAGACTACTTGATTTATTACCCCTTCAATCCCTGGTTCAATAGCATCAGAAATGAGTTGGATTGGGTCCAAAATGCTCATATTTTGATATTTATTTTATATTAAAATATAAATTAATTTTTTAATTATTTTTAATATCTTATTTTAATTATATCAAGTATTTAAAATATTTTTGGTTTTAATAAATAATAATATATACTATATCTAAATTTATTTCAAGAATATATGTTAAGAATAAGACTGGACACGCCGACACGTGATAGTATTTAGGTGTGTCCAGGCGTGTCTGGTGAAGAATTTTTTATTTTATATTAAGACACGTTTTGGACACAGAAGATGCATGTGTCGGACGAGTGTCGATGAGTGTCGTGTCCAAAATGTGTCCGACACCCAGACATGATAATTTAGCAAAGTGTTCGTGCTTCATAGCTAGTGAGTATTGGAAAAACAAGAACTAATGTAGGAATCTCACTTGAATGTATATAGTACGGACTACTTTTGGGTTTTGAGAAGGATTTGGAGTGTTGTCCGTTGTGGGAGCTTTGTTATTGGGTTTGAGGTTTTCATCATTAGTGGGTATCAACAGAATTTTGATACTATACAAAATTCTGAATATTTGCTGATGGTTTATTAGTGGCTAAGAGAAGGGGGGTTGAATCTTAGCCCCTTTTTCGCTTAGTAACTCTTGCTGTCCTTTAGAACAGTTGAGGAGATATTTCTTGTTTTTGCCTCGTCCCTAGTCAAGAGATTTTTTCATTTTGTCTCGTGATCAGCCAGGAGATATTTTTCAGTTTTGTCTCCTATGCAGCAGAATCAGAAATGGAGTAGAAGAGAGAGAAAATTACACCAAGATATATCCTGGTTTAACTGCTAAATTTATACGCTTTTTGGCATTGTTTTTAGTATGTTTTTAGTATGTTTTAGTTAGTTTTTATTATATTTTTATTATTTTTTAGTTAAAATTCACTTTTCTGGACTTTACTATGAGTTTCTGTATTTTTCTGTGATTTCAGCTATTTTCTGGCTGAAATTGAGGGACCTGAGCAAAAATCTGATTCAGAGGCTGAAAAGGACTGCAAATGCTGTTGGATTCTGACCTTCCTGCACTCGAAATGGATTTTTTGGA
The DNA here is from genome assembly GCF_000817695.3 of Arachis duranensis. Lineage (NCBI taxonomy): Eukaryota > Viridiplantae > Streptophyta > Magnoliopsida > Fabales > Fabaceae > Arachis > Arachis duranensis. Next base: position 29,677,793 of record NC_029772.3, on the reverse strand, counting down.
GCTATAAAAGCCCAATTGGCGAGCTCTCAACGGCGTTGGAAAGTAGACATCCTGGGCTTTCCAGCAATGTATAATAGTCCATACTTTGCCCGAGATTTGATGGCCCAAACTGGCGTTCCAAATCAGCTCAAAACTGCCCGGCGTTAAACGCCGGAACTGGCACAAGAATGGGAGTTAAACGCCCAAACTGGCACAAAAGCTAGCGTTTAACTCCAAAAAAAGTCTCTACACATGAAAGCTTCAATGCTCAGTCCAAGCACACACCAAGTGGGCCCGGAAGTGGATTTTTATGTCATTTACTCATCTCTGTAAACCCTAGGCTATTAGTTCTCTACAAATAGGACCTTTTGCTATTGTATTTTCATCTTGAGATCTTTGAATCTTTTGATCACGTTTTGGGGGCTGGCCTCTTGGCCATGCCTAGACCTTGTTCTTATGTATTTTCAACAGTGGAGTTTCTACACACCATAGATTAAGGTGTGGAGCTCTGCTGTACCTCGAGTATTAATGCAATTACTATTGTTCTTCTATTCAATTCAGCTTATTCTTGTTCTAAGATATTCATTTGTACCCAAGTTCAAACTCCTGAAGGCTGGGCGTTAGTGACAGACGCAAAAGAATCAATGGATTCTATTCCAACCTGATTGAGAACCGACAGATGATTAGCCGTGCCGTGACAGGGTGCGTTGAACATTTCCACTGAGAGGACGGGATTGTAGCCACTGACAACGGTGATGCCCAACATACAGCTTGCCATGGAAAGGAGTAAGAAGGATTGGATGAAGACAGTAGGAAAGCAGAGAGACGGAAGGGACAAAACATCTCCATACGCTTATCTGAAGTTCTCACCAATGAATTACATTAGTATCTCTATCTTTATTTTATGCTTTATTAATATATCATCCATAACCATTTGAATCTGCCTGACTAATATTTACAAGGTGACCATAGCTTGCTTCATACCAACAATCTCCGTGGGATCGACCCTTACTTGCGTAAGGTTTATTACTTGGACGACCCAATACACTTGCTGGTTAGTTGTGTGAAGTTGTGATAAAGAGTTGAGATTACAATTGTGCGTACCATGTTGATGGCGCCATTGATGATCACAATTTCGTGCACCAAGTTTTTGGCA
>NC_029772.3:29675374-29676474 GCF_000817695.3 Arachis duranensis | reverse complement strand
TCATCAATTTAGCTCTTGAATGCAATGTCCTGTTGAAGCTTGGCTAGCCATGTCTAATTCCTTTAGACTGAAGCTTTAGACTAACATTGCATGATTCCTGGAATTCTCATTAAGAATTTTGATATCTTTATTTTCTTTTCCACTTAATTTTCAAAAAATCCAAAAAAATTACAAAATCATAAAAATGAAAAAAAAATATTTTATGTTTCTTATTGAGACACTAGTCTCATTTTAAGTTTGGTGTCAATTGCATGTTTCTATTCTTCTTGCATTCATGCATGTGTCTTCATTAATCTTCAAGTTGTTCTTGATGATTTCCTTGTCCTGATCTTTAAATTCTCTTGTCTTGAGTGTTTTGTTATTTTTCATATGCATTCTCATTTTGTTAGTGTCAATGGTATACAAACTTCTAAGTTTGGTGTCTTGCATGCATTGTTTAGTTGATTTTAGTTGCATTTTGATTATTCCTCATCATTAAAAATCCAAAAAATTTTTATTTGTGTCTTTTCAAGTCAATAATACAGAGAATTGAAGATTCAGAATATACAGTAGAGGAATTACACAGAAAAAGCTGGGCGTTCAAAATGCCCAGTGAGGAAGGAAAACTGGCGTTTAAACGCCAGCCAGGGTGCCTGGCTGGACGTTGAATGCCCAAAAGGGTAGTGTTTTGGGCGTTAAACGCCAGAATGGATACCATTCTGGGCGTTTAACGCCAGGATGGCACAAGAGGGAAGATTTTGTTTTTAATTCAAATTTTTTTCAAGTTTCAAAATTTTTTCAAAATTAAATCTTTTTCAAATCAAATCTTTTCAATCAAATCTTTTTCAAAATCAATTTTTTTCCATTTTCAAAAATACTTGCTAACAATTAATGATTTGATTCAACAATTCAAGTATGTTGCCTTTTCTGTTGAGAAAGGTTTAATGTTTGAATCATATCTTTTCTTGTTAGCCAAGTCATTAATTTTCAAAATCAAATCTTTTTAAATTATTTTTCAAACCATATCTTCTCAATCACATCTTTTTAAAAAAAACCATAACTTTTAAATCATATCTTTTTAATCACATCTTTTTCAAAATAGTTTTCAATCATATCTTTTT
>NC_029772.3:29674767-29675263 GCF_000817695.3 Arachis duranensis | reverse complement strand
CATTCTTGTTGAGGCTGACCCTGAACTTGAAAGGACCTTGAAGCGAAAGCTAAGAGAAGCTAAGGCACAATTCTCTGTAGAGGACCTAACCGAATTCTTCAAAGAAGAAGAACACATGGCAGCCGAAAACAACAACAATGCCAACAATGCAAGGAAGGTGCTAGGTGACTTTACTGCACCTACTCCCGACTTTTATGGGAGAAGCATCTCTATCCCTGCTGTTGGAGCAAACAACTTTGAGCTTAAGCCTCAATTAGTTTCTCTGATGCAACAGAATTGCAAGTTCCATGGACTTCCATTGGAATATCCTCATCAGTTTTTAGCTGAGTTCTTGCAAATCTGTGACACTGTCAAGACTAATGGGGTTGACCCTGAGGTCTACAGACTTATGCTATTCCCTTTTGCTGTAAGAGACAGAGTTAGGATATGGCTGGACTCACAACCTAAAGAAAGCCTGAACTCTTGGGAAATGCTAGTCAATGCCTTCTTGGCAAAG
>NC_029772.3:29674382-29674577 GCF_000817695.3 Arachis duranensis | reverse complement strand
GATGGTCTGTCTGAACTGTCCAAGATGTCTTTGGATAGCTCTGCTGGAGGATCTCTTCATCTGAAGAAGACGCCTGCAGAAGCTCAAGAACTAATTGAAATGGTTGCAAATAACCAATTCATGTACACTTCTAAAAGGAATCCTGTGAACAATGGGACAAATCAGAAGAAAGGAGTTCTTGAGATTGATACTCTA
>NC_029772.3:29672094-29674144 GCF_000817695.3 Arachis duranensis | reverse complement strand
GGAGGAATCATCCAAATCTCTCATGGAAGGATCAACAGAGACCTCAACAAGGTTTCAACAACAATAATGGTGGAAGAAACATGTTTAGCAATGGCAAGCCTTTTCCATCATCTTCTTAGCAATAGACAGAGAATTCTAAGCAGAGCCACTCTGACTTAGCAACCATGGTCTCTGATCTAATCAAAACCACTCAAAGTTTCATGACTGAAACAAGGTCCTCTATTAGAAACTTGGAGGCACAAGTGGGTCAGCTGAGTAAGAAAGTTAATGAACTCCCTCCTAGTACTCTTCCAAGCAATACAGAAGAGAATCCAAAAGGAGAGTGCAAGGCCATCAACATGGCCGAATTTGGAGAGGAGGAAGAGGCAGTGATCGCTACTGAGGAAGACCTCAATGGACGTCCACTGGCCTCCAATGAGTTCTCTAATAAGGAACCATGGGAATCTGAGGCTCACACTGAGACCATAGTGATTCCATTGGATTTACTTCTGCCATTCATGAGCTCTGATGAGTATTCTTCCTCTGAAGAGGATGAAGATGTCACTGAAGAGCAAGTTGCTAAATACCTTGGAGCAATCATGAAGCTAAATGACAAGTTATTTGGTAATGAGACTTGGGAGAACGAACCTCTTTGCTCACCAAAGAACTGGATGACTTGTCTAGGCAGAAATTACCTCAAAAGAGACAAGATCCTGGGAAGTTCTCAATACCTTGTGCCATAGGCACCATGACCTTCAAGAAGGCCTTGTGTGACCTAGGGTCAAGTGTAAACCTCATGACTCTCTCTGTAATGGAGAAGCTAGGGATCTTTGAGGTACAAGCTGCAAGAATCTCACTAGAGATGGCAGACAATTCAAGAAAACAAGCTTATGGGCTTGTAGAGGATGTTCTGGTAAAGATTGAAGACCATTACATCCATGCTGATTTCATAGTCCTAGAAACTGGGAAGTGCATGGATGAATCCATCATCCTTGGCAGACCCTTTCTAGCCACAGCAAAGGTTGTGATTGATGTGGACAGAGGAGAATTGATCATTCAAGTGAATGAAGTATCCTTTGTGTTTAAGGCTCAAGGATATCCCTCTGTCACCATGGAGAGGAAGCATGAAGAGCTTCTCTCAAAACAGAGTCAAACAGAGCCCCCACAGTCAAACTCTAAGTTTGGTGTTGAACCCCCACATTCAAACTCTAAGTTTGGTGTTGGGAAGTTCCAACATTGCTCTGAGTATCTGTGAGGCTCCATGAGAGCCCACTGTCAAGCTACTGACATTAAAGAAGCGCTTGTTGGGAGGCAACCCAATGTTATATTTATCTAATTTTCCTTTGTTATTTTATGTTTTCTGTAGGTTGATGATCATGGGAAGTCACAAAATCAATTGAAAAAGCAAAAACAGAATGAAAAACAGAAAGAAAAATAGCACACCCTGGAGGAAGACCTTGTTGGCGTTTAAACGCCAGTAAGGGCAGCAAATGGGCGTTTAACGCCCAGTCTGGCACCATTTTGGGCGTTTAACGCCAGAAAGGGGCACCAGACTGGCGTTAAACGCCAGGAAAGGGTAAGAAGCTGGCGTTAAACACCAGAAATGGGCACCAGCCCAGCGTTTAATGCCAGAATTGGCATAGAGAGCATTTTAGCTTGCCACTTGGTGCAGGGATGACTTTTCTTTGACACCTCAGGATCTGTGAACCACACAGGATCCCCACCTACCCCACCACCTTCTCTCTTCTTCTTCACCCATTCACCAATCACCTCAACACCTCTTCCCCAAAAACCCTCACCTATCAAATCCCATCTTTCTCTTCACCACTCACATCCATCCTTCATAAAACCCACCCTCCCATAGCCGAACCTTACCCCTCCCTCCACTCCTATATAAACCCATCTTTACCACCTCATTTTCACACAACCTAAACACTACTTCTCTCCCTTTGGTGAAACCACAAAGCCATCTCCATCTCCTTCATTTCTTCTTCTTCTACTCTCTTCTTTCTTTTTTTGCTCGAGGACGAGCAAACCTTTTAAGTTTGGTGTGGTAAAAGCATTGCTTTTT
>NC_029772.3:29671062-29672000 GCF_000817695.3 Arachis duranensis | reverse complement strand
TGGCCATGAAGAAGGTGATCCCCGAGGTCCTTTTCAAACTCAAAAAGAGTGAATATCCGGAGATCCGACATGAGATCCGAAGAAGAGGTTGGGAAGTTCTTACCAACCCCATTCAACAAGTCGGAATCTTAATGGTTCAAGAGTTCTATGCCAATGCATGGATCACCAAGAGCCATGATCAAAGTGTGAACCCGAACCCAAAGAATTGGCTTACAATGGTTCGGGGGAAATGCTTAGATTTTAGCCCGGAAAATGTAAGGTTGGCATTCAACTTGCCCATGATGCAAGGAGATGAACACCCTTACACTAGAAAGGTCAACTTTGATCAAAGGTTGGAACAAGTCCTTATAGACATCTGTGAAGAGGGCGTTCAATGGAAGAGAGATTCAAGAGGGAAGCCGGTTCAACTGAGAAGGCATGACCTTAAGCCCGTGGCTAGGGGATGTTTGGAGTTTATCCAACGCTTAATCATTCCCACTAGCAACCGGTCCGAAGTTACTATAGACCGGGCCATCATGATTATAGCATCATGATTGGAGAAGAAATAGAAGTTCATGAGGTTATAGCCCAAGAACTTTATAAGGTGGTGGACAAGTCCTCTACCTTGGCAAGGTTAGCCTTTTCTCATCTCATTTGTCACCTCTGTTATTCAGTTGGAGTTGACATAGAGGGAGACATCCTCATTGATGAGGACAAGCCCATCACTAAGAAAAGGATGGAGCAAACAAGAGATCCCACTCATAATGAAATCCCTGAGATGCCTCAAGGGATACACTTTCCTCCACAAAACTATTGGGAGCAAATCAACACCTCCCTAGGAGAATTGAGTTCCAACATGGGACAACTAAGGGTGGAGCACCAAGAACATTCCATCCTCCTCCATGAAATTAGAGAAGATCAAAGAATCATGAGAGAGGAGCAACAAAGGCAAGGAAGAG
>NC_029772.3:29655768-29670256 GCF_000817695.3 Arachis duranensis | reverse complement strand
GGTATTTTCTGGCTGAAATTGAGGGACCTGAGCAAAAATCTGATTCAGAGGCTGATAAAGGACTGCAGATGCTGTTGGATTCTGACCGCCCTGCACTCGAAATGGAATTTTTGGAGGTACAGAAATCCAAATGGCGCGCTCTTAATTGCGTTGGAAAGTAGACATCTAGGGCTTTCCATCAATATATAACATTCCATACTTTTCCCGAGTTTAGATGACGCAAATTGGCATTTAACGTCAGCTTTCTGCCCTATTCTAGTGTTAAACCCCAGAAACAAGTTGCAAAGCAGAGTTAAACGCCAAAAACAAGTTACAAACTGGCGTTTAACTCCAAGGAAGACCTCTACACGTGAAAGCTTCAATGCTCAGCCCAAGCACACACCAAGTGGGCCCGGAAGTAGATTTTTATGTCATTTACTCATCTCTGTAAACCCTAGGCTACTAGTTTTCTACAAATAGGACCTTTTGCTATTGTATTTTCATCTTGAGATCTTTGAATCTTTTGATCACGTTTTGGGGGCTGGCCTCTCGGCCATGCCTAGACCTTGTTCTTATGTATTTTCAATGGTGGAGTTTCTACACACCATAGATTAAGGTGTGGAGCTCTGCTGTACCTCGAGTATTAATGCAATTACTATTGTTCTTCTTTTCAATTCAGCTTACTCTTGTTCTAAGATATTCATTTGCACCCAAGAACATGATGAATGTGATGATTATGTGACACTCATCATCATTCTCACTTATGAACGAGTGCCTGACAACCACTTCTGTTCTACAAGCAAACAAGGCTTGAATGTTTATCTCTTGAATCCCTTGATCGGAATCTTCGTGGTATAAGCTAGAATTGATGGCGGCATTCAAGAGAATCTGGAAGGTCTAAACCTTGTTTGTGGTATTCTGAGTAGGATTCAATGATTGAATGACTGTGACGAGCTTCAAACTCCTGAAGGCTAGGTGTTAGTGACAGACGCAAAAGAATCAATGGATTCTATTCCAACCTGATTGAGAACCGACAGATGATTAGCCGTGCCGTGACAGGGTGCGTTGAATATTTTCACTGAGAGGACGGGATTGTAGCTACTGACAACGGTGATGCCCAACATACAGCTTGCCATGGAAAGGAGTAAGAAGGATTGGATGAAGACAGTAGGAAAGCAGAGAGACGGAAGGGACAAAGCATCTCCATACGCTTATCTGAAGTTCTCACCAATGAATTACATAAGTATCTCTATCTTTATTTTATGCTTTATTCATATATCATCCATAACCATTTGAATCTACCTGACTAAGATTTACAAGGTGACCATAGCTTGCTTCATACCAACAATCTCCGTGGGATCGACCCTTACTCGCGTAAGGTTTATTACTTGGACGACCCAGTACACTTGCTGGTTAGTTGTGCGAAGTTGTGATAAAGAGTTGAGATTACAATTGTGCGTACCATGTTGATGGCGCCATTGATGATCACAATTTCGTGCACCAGCAGCCTACATCCAGTCTCCATCACAACAATGATGGAATTTCACTATAATCATCTTTGATTACAAACACCAATTCTCCCTAGGAACAACCCTTCCTATCTGGGACAAGTCCAGAATCTAACCCCAACCCTGAACTTGACTTGGTTCACTACCAAGCTTTCAACTGCTAAGTGCTAACCCAACTTGCAAGGGGATTCCCACAGAATCATGATACACAACACTGATGTACAAATGACCTCTAAGGACATCTATGGCTTTTTCTTTTAATTTTGTGCACTCTGCCTTTTTCTGCTCTATGGCTTTTTCTTACAAATCTCACTATTTTCTTTTTTTCATAAGACTCAAGACAGACAAAATTAAACAGAAAAATACAAAATGATGAACATTGAAGGAGAAGAACTTCTGTTAGCTTAGGTAGCTATGTGAACACTGTGCTTTTTACTCTTTTCCTTGCTTCAAGCCCTAGCTGTTCTCCCTTATTTATAGAAGGGGAAGCCTCCACGGTTAAAACTATTGAACCAAGCTAAACTTCTTCTTCTTCATGCAAAAACTGGTTCGGCCAGAGAGAGAAGAGAGATAACCAAATGTAAAACCCAACATGCAATTACCTCTGTGTCTTCCCTTGGTCACTAATCTTCATCAATCCTAGCCATCCATCTTGACTTACACTCCAAGAAGGATTCCTAGCCCTTGATGAGTTCTTGATGATGACAGCTTCATCTGCTCCAACTTTTGCATCCTCTATCATGTAGCCACTGTAGCTACCTCCTGTGGTGGTTCATCTTCTTTCTTTTTAGGGTATGGAGAGCTTAAGATTACTTCACCACATCTTACCTTTTGTGGTAAAGATCTTAGCCACAACATACTTCAGATTTTCTTTTTCTTGATGCCATCAATACAATGGCCTTACCACTAGCTTCTTCTTTTTTCAGATGGTAGCTTAAAATTTCTTCCATAGATGCTGTGAAGTGACCGAATGCAAAAAGAGAGATGAGAGAGAAGAGAGAAGACTTTCAATGTGATTTGAATGAAGAAACAAAAGTGAATTACTTTTGCTTCTCTCTTGCTTAGTGGCGTGGATCAGCATTCAATGTCATCAAATCAAAATCTCTTTCTCTTTCATGTTTCCAATGCTTGCATTAAAACTAAGTTAATAAAAATTTGAATTCCATAACCCATGTGAGTGGGTAACCGAACTCATCAAGCAATTCCCCTTTTTTCCATTAATTTCAATTCAGACCAAGATCTTGGTCTTTCAAAAGTGATTTGGGCTAATAATCATTAAATCTGGCCCAACTAAAATAATAATTCAGCCACAACTTTTAAAGCATTTTTTTTGAAACCAAGGCTGAATTTCTTCAATCAGATTGGACTTGCCATTTTTGTTTTTTGCCCAAGTCAAAATCTGCACAGCAAAATTATTTAATTAACACATGTGAACCAAAATCAAATTAATAATTGTGTAATTAATCATATTAATAATGTTTAGTCATCAATCTCTCCCTTGATGACTGATAAACCACTATTTCATGATAAATCTTACGCTTAAATTGAATGATTTTATTAACTCTTCACCTACTTATTCATATGAATTTGCATGGTTTTGCAATTCCTTCCTTATGATATGACATATGAGAAAACATGTTTCTTATGCTTTAAAATTAATCAAATTTAATTATTCTTTATTACCATTCGATGCAGTGATTTGTGTGTTGAGTACTTTCAGGGTTTATAGGGCAGGAATGACTTAAAGGATGGAAAGGAAACATACAAAAATGGAAGGAAAACACAAATTGGATTTTTGGAGAAACTGGCAGCGACGTGTCCGCATGGACGACGCGAACGCGTGCTTTGCATAAATTAGCACCGACGCGAGCGCATGGACGACGCGAACGCGTGGCGTGCGAAACACAACTGACGCAGACGCATGACTGACGCGACCGTGTGGAAGAGCAAAACTCCAGATGACGCGACCGCGTGACCCACGCAGACGCGTGACGTGCGCGATCTGCAGAATTTGCAGAAGTCCGTTCCAGCGAGTTCTGGGCCCTTTTGGCCCAGATCCAAGTCCAAAAAATACAGATTAAAGGGTTATAAATAGAGGAATCCATCCATTCATAATACACGGGATACATCAGACAACAGACTTTTGATAATTTAGATGTAGTTTTTAGAGAGAGAGTTTCTCTCCTCTCTCTTAGGATTTTTAGGATTAGGAAAATTTTTCTTCATCTTAGGTTCAATGTTCTTTTTATTCATTTTCTCTTTTATTTGTTTAATGACCATTCATGTTATGATTTTCTTAATATAATTTGAGGTATTTCAGACTCATGATTGCTTTTCCCTATTTATAATTTAGATTATTTACTATTGGCTTTGGTTGATTAATTGGTGACTCTTGAGTTGTCAAACTCATCGTGATTGATAATTATTGTTCTTGCTGATTAATTTAGATTCCTATAACTCTAGTCTTTCCTTAAGGAGTTGACTAGGACTTTCGGTATTAAATTAATTTGTCCACTTAACTGACCTTCATAGTTAGAGGTTGACTGAGTGGTAGCAAAACTATAATTCTCATCACCATTGATAAGGATAACTAGGATAGGACTTCCAGTTTTCATACCTTGCCAAGAGTTTTACTAGTTATTAATTTATCAATTACTGCAATCTATTTCTCTTGCTCAAAACCCTTTTCAAAACCCAAAACATTATTTTCCATAACCAATAATAAAACACACCTCCCTGCAATTCCTTGAGAAGACGACCCGAGGTTTGAATACTTCGGTTAATTAATTTTATTGGGTTTGTTACTTGTGACAACCAAACGTTTGTACGAAAGGATTTTCTGTTGGTTTAGAAGCTATACTTACAACACGACTATTTTTCTAAAATTCTTTACTAGCAAAAATCCGATCGTCAAAATGGCGCTGTTGCCGGGGAATTGCAAACGTGTGCCTTATTATTGATTATTGTAAATACTTTTTCTTTTACTTGTTTATTTGTTTTTCGTTTTTCCTTCTTATTTCTGATAGCTACTATGAATTCTCACCACTCTTGCTCTGAGTTTGGTTCTAATTTTGTTGAAAGGAATGGAAGTTATAACAGGAATATGCATCACGGTCAGAACAATAAAAGATGGATGGAGCCAAGAGGATCTGATCAACCCTTTAGGCAACAACACCCTCCTAGATATCACAGACAAGGATCGTTAAAAATGCATACCAAACCGATAGATATGGTGTGTAACACCCTACCATACAGAGTCTTATGCTTAAGTCATAATTCAGAGATGGCAAGGAATTACGACCTCTAAAATAAAAATTTAGTACGTATAGTAGTATGAATGATTGATTATAACTAGGAGCCTTTGTAGAAAAAGGGGTAAATAAAGAAAATCACAACTCAAAAGCGCAACACTCCGATCGATAACGTAACGAACAAGGATAAACCAACGCGAGATTATATATATACAAAGGAGTGTCAAAAACAGGAATATCAAGACTCAAAATTTGGCTGCGAAGATAACCGGTCCGAGCATAGCAATATATACATATGAATAAAATAAGAAAAACCCTAAAGGAAACCCAAAGGGACACAAATACAGAAAACTATTCTCCAAAATCTCCCATAAAAGAAGTCATCACAGTTTGTATTATTTAATGGAGATAAAAGTATCTAAGCAAAACATATAACTCAAAACATAGTCCCGAGAACAAAGGATCTTCGCAAATCTAGAAGTCTCCAGCAGGCCTCAGCGAGAAACCTCACGTCCTGCATCTGAAAATCACAAAATCTGCATGGGTGAGAACCAGAGGTCTCCAGCATGGTAACATCTTCCACATATATAATATATAATAATAGAGGAAAGCCAAAGGCAATCCTAGAACTTCCTCCAGATAATATCAAAGCATATAAACAAGCTAAACCATATGTGGCGACTGACTAAAGATTCTTCAGTCTAACTAATACTTCCCTTTCCAATTCCTTCACACCTCCCAACCACCAGCAGGAGTATAATGTAGCAAACACAGTTATATCAAACAATAAATATACAAATAGTAACAAATAAGGCATTTAGACAATTAGCAAGTAATATGCAGTCAAATAGGCAATCTCAAACAATTCATATAGTATGCATATGATGAATGCCTGTCCCTAGTGGCTGATGATATCATTTGTCGGTTATAGAGCCAACCCGACAAGTCCTGGTAGCTAACCATTAGATTGTCCCTCTATCGCACATCCCCAACTCGGGTTATACTCATCATAAACTTGATCATAATCATGATCCATATCCATCACCTTCACTGGTGAATATTTACGGAGGCGAACTCATCCGGGGCTTTCACAGTGCCCGGCCACCCTTACGATATAGGGTCAAAAGAGCTTCGAGTCTCAACCTGGAGCACGTGGTGGCTAGTCACTGCTTTCTTCCAGGGAAACTCTCATCTCCAACAGTGGAAGTGCAACATTCACAATTAATTCAAAAGCATATATGCATTTATACTTAGTCATAATCATGGCTCCGCCATAACACGGTAATAATCTAGCCATCCGGCTCACGGTTAAATCCATAACCAGCCATTTCATTATCAATTACGGCCTTTTGGCCCATGGCATAACAAGCACTTCCACCACCATCCTCCGCCTCTCACATAATCATCTTTGATCCTCAATTATCATTCATTTTCCCTTGCTTCACCCGCAAGTTACCACATTCCCTAGCTCCTTTTCTAATTGCTAGGCATATCATAATGATTTAAGACATAAGTGGTGAGATCGGAGGCTTAGAAGTATGAGATTTGGCTTTTAAAACTCAAAAATCAACTTTGGGATAAAAACAGGGCCCCGCGTACGTGCACTCCACGCGCACGCGTGGATGGCCACAAAACTCATCGACGTGTATGAGTCATGCACGCTAATGTATGGATTGAAAAATAGCCAAGCAACGCGCACGCGTCAGCCCCACGTACGCGTGGGTGCTCTCGTGTCCCAGGCACAAAACTGGCACAATTCTGGCACAACTCTCTGAAAAATGACTGGGCATTGGGTGCAGCACATCTGCGCGCCCGCGCACACCATGCGCACGCGTGGATGGCGCTTTCTGAAAGAACGGTGCGTACGCGCCAAGTGCGCCTACGCGCGAAGGGTCATTCTGCTAAAAAATTTTCTAAGTTAAAAGCTGCAGAATTCACAGATTCAACCCCCAGTCTTCCAACGGACATAACTTTCTCATTTTAAATCGTTTTTCACCTGTTCTTCGAACGGCATGGACATCTCGGATCCAATTTTATTTCTAAACAGATTTGGCATAAAACGGAGATCCGTAGTCCAAGTTATGTCCCGTCAAAGTATGCCCAAAAACTATATTTTCATACAAAATCACAAAGTGCCATTTTCAAAACAAGTCATTTTCAACTCTTTTCAAAATCAATCAAAACATGCCAATTTCATCCCTTTTCTTTGAAATCAATCAAAACATACCAAAGTCAACATCAAGCCTCCTCAGTTCACACATTGACACTTTACCACAAATCACCAAAATCACTATCCCATCATTTTAACCCACTTCACCCAAGTGGCTCAAACTCAAACACATTGACATATCATATACTCTTCCTCGTGCCAATTTTCAACAACACCAATTCCAATAAATCATCATTGTACACAATCAAAATCATACTCACCATCAACATGGTTCCACCCACAATTCAACCATAATCAATCATCAAGCATATATCACAACATGCATATTTCTCATACATCATACCATCAAGGCATCATTAATCATCATCACATATATGACCACATCATATATATCAACCATTCAACAACATCAACAATTCAATGCCTATCTTAGGGCCTCTAGCCTAAGTATTTCCTACCACATTACATATTCGATACGAGAAACCGAGACCATACCTTAACCGATTTCCCAAGCTCAACCAGAGCACTTCCAAACTACTTTTCCTCAAGCTCTCAAGGCCTCAACACCTCAGATTTTTCACCACCCAATCCCTTTTTAAGCTTTCCAAAATCACCAATCAAGCTCAAATATTCACACATACACAACCTAAGCCACAATCATCATACCCATACACAACATCTCAACACCCAAACATCATAGAACAATAATTTACACTAGGGTTGAGAATCTTACCACACCCAATGTCCAAGGAGACAAGATTAACCTTCTCCTTCAAGAGAGTTGGGTCCTATAACATCAAAGAGCCCAAAATCTCAATATTTTTGCTCATGAAACTCAAAAACAAGGCTAGAAATTTGAAGAGCAAAATGTGGCTTACCTCAAGATTGATTGTATGGGTTTTGTAGAGCTCTTTGTGGTGAACGCGTGGCCGTACACGGTGCGGCAATCGGAGCTCTAGATCAAAAGTTATGGTGGTTTGAAGATCAACCAAGGGAGAGAAATTGAGAGAGTGTTCTTCCCTTCCTCTCCACCATTTCAGCGTGTGTGTGTTTTTAATGAGGAGAGAGAATGCTGAAAACTAGGGTTTTGGTTTATTTATGTTGGGCCAAGGGCCCACTTTGGGTCCGGTTGGCCCGGTTTGGCCCGTTCGGTCCAATCTTGGTCCGAATTCTATAAAATTGGTACCAAAATTCTTGTCTCAATCTCCTCTATCACATTTAGCCATAAAAATTACATTTTGGACTTTCTAGAATAAATTCTCATTTATGGGTTAATTAGCCGTTAATTAACCGGATTTTACATAGTGGACCTCCTTGTAGTTACCAACAAGCCCCACCCTATGCTCAGAGACCATCCTCTCAACACAGCTTTGAACCACCACACTCACAAGCTCCTTTTCACCATTCGCCACCGTATGATCCTTATCCACCCCAACGCCAATCCAATTACTCCCAAGAACACCACTCCCCTATGCACCATGTCCATATCCATCAAGCCAAGAATCACAGGTTCGCTTCGAAGAATCAGTAGACCAATTTCATACAACCCTTCATCAACTGGAGCAAGCAATAAATCAATTATCTTCCAGACGTTTGGACACTCAACAAACCCCCATGGCTTCATGTGGAGAACCTAATGAAGAACGTAGCATGAAGAAGACACTAGAAGCTCCAGTGGACAATATAGAGCATAACTTCGTACTAGAACAAGTAGAGGAACATGTCACTATAGAAGAAGAAGAGTTGGTTGAAGACTTAGGAGATGCCGAACCTCTGCCAGAATCCAGAGCTGTAGAGAATTCCGTCAAAGCAGGCATCCTATGAGGAATTGGACGGAATAATCCAAGACGCATGTTCTCTTGATGATGATTATCACAAGTCAAGTCCTCTTAGTAATGAACTTGCATCCGCAAGTGAATTCTATGAGATAGGAGAATCTTCCCCATGTGAATATGAAGATGATGCAGAGGTAGACTTTTCTCAACCTCCCAATTATGACTCAAGTAATGAGGAAGATATCGAAGACTTTGATCAAGACATGGTTGAAATAGGAGATATTTGCAAGGAAGTGGAGGAATTCACTAAAGACCACAAGGGAGTAGAGCTTGCAGAACCACTGGAAACGCTTATCCCAAGGCCATTACCACCCAACTCCAACTTCAAGTGGGTAAAATCCTCGACCTTTATCTTTACTTTTCCACTTGAACATGGTTTACTTGAAACAGATCGCCAGCTTAGAGCTTTTTGCAGCTTTAAGAGAAAAAGGGAAATGACTTGCACTCAGAGCTGGTATGCAGGATTCAATGAGGTTTCACACTTCAATTTGAGGCACAAGAATTGGTGTCAAGCTCAATTGAAAGGATCTCGGAAGCTGTTTGGTCAGTGCAGTGAGAATTCAGGTTACTCACCACCCGACTGGAAAAATGTAGATCAAGATAAAATTGGGTGTAAAAGAAGAGTTTGGGATCCTGGAATCTATTCTGACATTCAATACCCTGGAAGCCAGAAAACCTATTTGAAACTGCTCAAAGGTTTTACGTGTCTTGTTTGGGACCCCAGACGATGCTGGCATTCCAAACACTGGTGGAGATTTTTGGACGAATTCAAGCACAAGCCACCATAGCAGGAAGCTCATCAAATGTCCAATTTAAGAAATTTAACTAAAAGTGCTAGGTGGGAGACAACCCACCATGGTATGATCGTTCATTCTCCATTCTACTCTATTTTTGAATTTTGTTTGAACCTGGAATTTTTGCATGACATTCATTGCATTTTGCATTCTGCATACTGCATAAAAGAGAGAGAGAGAGAGAGCACGTGATGCGACAGCGTCGTTGACGCGTCCGCATCACAAGTGCATTAGAAAGAAAAGGAAAGTGAACAGAAAGTGTCCCACGCGCTCGCGTGAGTTGCGAAAAATGCCACCCACGCGTCCGCGTCACTCACGCGAACGCGTGATCTGATATCGGCGTAAAGATCCAACGCCTAGAAATATGGGCAAGAATCGTGCGACTGGTGTGCGTTTAGCACAAAACAACCCACGCGTGCGCATCCCTGACGTGAACACGTCACTTGAACAACACCCATCCCATGCGAAAGTGTGAGTGACGTGATCGCGTCACATAGATATTATGGCCCCCTTAAATGGAGACAGAGAGTTGCACTGAAACGACGCTGGAAGCATGCATCTAGCACAAATTTTAGCGACGCGTTTGTGTGCTTCACGCATCTGCGTCACCCATCTTTCACCCAACCCACGCGATTGCGTCGACCACGCATCCGCGTCAACCCTATTTCACCCCACTCACGCGATCGCGTCCTCCATGCGTTCGCGTGGATTTACAATCACCAACCCCAATTCATGCGAACCCTACCCTGTCGCGTCCCCCAAACCCCAACCCCCCTCTTCCTCTGTTCTCTGCAACTCCACACCTCACCAGACCACCATACCCAACCACCTTGCTCCGACCACCGCCACACCACCCTCAACCACCCAGACCCGCCGACCAACTCTCTCCCCCTTCTCTTCTTTCTTCCCTTCTTCCTTTCACCCTCCTCTGCCACTGCCCCCACCGCAGCCAGCCTCAGACCGCCGCAGCAAACCTCCGCCGCCCACCACCTTAACCCTCACCCCCTCTTCTCAACCATAACCACCCAACCCTCCACCATTCACCCCTTCCTGCACCCCTGCCACTGCCCCTGCTCCATCACCACGCCGCCGCCGTTCCTCCAGCACCGCCGCATCACCACCACCACCTGTCTGCCCTCATCTCTGTTCTATATCATTGTGCTTTACGCACCAGGTTCTGCCATTCGGTGATTCCTCCTTGCGACTCTTTTCATTCCTAGTTAGTTGCGTATTTATCAGAATTTGTTCAATTTAGGATATTTAGAGATGCATGTTCGTAGTGGATTCTAGGTGGTTAGGTAGCTAGGATCTGGTTAGTGTATTTAGGCCTAATAATTGCACCGTTCTTGTTATCTGTTTATCTGTTCTGCAATCGTAATCTGGCTGTGATGTTCATACTGTTCATATGCTGCTCTTAACTGTTGCATGCTGCTGTTACACTACTCCTTCATATTCATGTAATTTGTGCAGCCTTATTTCCATTCATATGAACTGTTTTATTTTCTTGCTATTTGTTTTTTCGGGACCATCCAATTTTAGCCAGAATGCTGCCCAATTTTTTGCAAATTGTTTCCTTTTTACATTCAGGAATTGGTTTTGGCATTTCTCAATTTTGCACCACTCAACCAAACTAATTCTTGAATGCACGGGCCTGCTTCCTTATTCCTTTCGGCTTCCTGGTTAACAAATTGCTTTATTGATGATCTTATTTTAATTTTTACTACTTCTGTATCTATCTGATTCTTCTTCAATACCCTGTTATCCCTGCTTGAATATGAGTGAATTATTCTTTAAATGTGTGAATTTATTGCTAACTAGGAAACCGTTTCTCATGCCACTTACTTTGACTTTCTTTTTACTAACTCACTGCTTTAACCTCCTTTTAACTTATTAACCATTCTAAATTTCTAACTCATGGCATGACTACTATTTTCCTAATTAACAAATATTCTACATATCATATATTCAACTCACTTTGTGCTTTTACCCCTCTTTCGTTCATCTTTTGCCTTTATGCTTATATTGCTATTACCCTATTTGCCTACTTATTTTCTTGCTTTCACTCTTCAATTATACCCTGGATATTCTGTCTTTCAGGATGTCTGATTCTCAAAGCAAGGGAAAGGGCAAAGTGACCACTGGCAAAAGGAAAAGAGGCGAATCCTCTGCATCCATCCTTAGCATCTTACATGATGATTCCTGGCGGGAGAAGAACTTTACCCCGCAGGAAAAAGCTGATCAGTTGGTACCTGCGACTGACCCGGTTAAATTTGCAAACAAATACTTTGAGTTGAAGTACCCAGTTTTTCCACATCCAGGAACCTATACCTGGAAAGGACACTCAAAATTCAAGAAGAACTCAGGCAGTATACTTCAGATCAGATCAAACAGAGAGGCTGATTCTTCCTGGAGAGAAACTTAACTGAGGTCAACTTATCCTGGGTCAGGAAATTCTACTGTAACTATTTTCTATCATCCCTGGATGTAGTACAGCTCAGAGGCAAGCAAGTTCTGGTCACTGAGGAGGCAATTGAGGACATCCTCTAGCTTCCACCTAAATCGGATCAGCCAGATGGTTACCAAAAAGCTGAGGAGGATATGAGGTTCATGAGGTTTGATTGGGATGCAGTGAAAAGGGATATCACTCTTGATTCTACTGTTCCATGGGTCATGGGAAAGAACACAGTGGTACCCAAGAGAATCAGGCTCATTTATCTGAATGATGAGGCTCGGCTATGGCAACAGATTCTGAGTAACTACGTGATGCCGATCACTCATGAGACGGAGGTGCCAGCTGCTATTATTACCCTCATCTGGTGTGTGATGACGGGTAAGGACTTATATCTACCCCGCTTCATCCGGCATTATATGACCGGAGTCCATGTTAGAGGCACCCTCCCCTTTCCATTCCTGATTACTCAGTTGGGACGCCGAGTTGAGGTACCTTGGGAGGTTGCTGATGAAAAGCCATTCACCGTGGACTGCAGAAAGATCATTCCCCACAGTCATAAGTTTCAGGCTTTCGGCTACCGACCTCCATTTCTCACTGACTCTACTGAGGCAGCCACTTCTTCAGCTGCTCCTTCTACTTCCACTACTCCAGCGCCACCCACTGCACCCCCACCTGCTCCTGAGCCCGTCTACCTTCTAGTGCACCACCTCTTTGACCGCCTAGATCAGATGGAGCGCCGTCACCAGCAGCACTTTGAGAGGTCTGAACGTCGCAACAGGCGACATTATGAAAGGTCTGAGCGTCGCCACAAGCGGCGTTATGAGCACCTCAAGCTGATGATCAGATCTGGTGGCGACATCCCTTCCGAGTATGACACGCTCTCCGACACATCTGAGGAGGAGGTGAGCGATCATGAGGAGGAGGTACCTACCCAGGACGAGCAGGGAGGACTAGAGCACACTGTCCCACATCATAAGGAGCACCACCAGCTACAGACCGCAGATCCGGAGGTTCCTCTATGGACAGAGCCCCCGCTTCAGCAGCCCACTCCTCCTACACTTACAGCGACTGCAGACCCTCAGACCACCACCGAGACTCCAGCCGCCCATCATTCCAGTGGTGACACTCCTTCACACCCAGCTTGAGTGAGCATCGAGGACGATGCTTTATTTTAAGTGTGGGAAGGTCGCCATCTCTAGCATATTTTCTTTGTGAACCACTACAGACTCTTTTATTTTATTTTGCTTATTTTTCTGTATTTTTATCTTTATTTTTATTTTTATTTTTTCAGTACTTATACATTGTTCTTTTCATGTGTTTTTACTCTATTTTCTATATTTTGCACTTTAGTTCATATTTTAGCCATTTAGTTTAATTGCAATTCTAACTCATTAGTCATAGAATATGTGGATTAATTAGTGTAGTTTACCCTTTTAGCATATTGATAGGTGAAATTGTGATCATCAACAATGGCTCCAAAGACTTGGTGCTCTCAAACGTGAATCACACTTTGTCACAACTCCGCACAACTAACCAGCAAGTGTATTGGGTCGTCCAAGTAATACCTTACGTGAGTAAGGGTCGATCCCACAGAGATTGTTGGTATGAAGCAAGCTATGGTCATCTTATAAATCTCAGTCAGGCGGATAATAAATGGTTATGGAGTTTTTGAATAATAATAATAAATAAACAGAAAATAAAGATAGAAGAACTTATGTAGATCATTGGTGAGAATTTCACATAAGTGCATAGAGATGCTTGTTCCTGTTGAATCTCTGCTTTCCTACTGCTTTCTTCCAATCCTTCTTATTCCTTTTCATGGCAAGCTGTATGTAGGTGGTGCACGAAATTGTGATCATCAATGGAGCCATCAACATGGTACGCACAATTGTAATCTCACTTCTTTATCACAACTTCGCACAACTAACCAGCAAGTGTACTGGGTCGTCCAAGTAATAAACCTTACGCGAGTAAGGGTCGATCCCACAGAGATTGTTGGTATGAAGCAAGCTATGGTCACCTTGTAAATCTCAGTCAGGCAAACTCAAATGGGTATGGTGATAAACGAATAAAGCATAAAGATAAAGATAGAGATACTTATGTAATTCATTGGTAGGAATTTCAGATAAGCGTATGAAGATGCCTTCCCTTCCGTCTCTCTGCTTTCCTACTGTCTTCATCCAATCCTTCTTACTCCTTTCCATGGCAAGCTTAAGCAAGGGTTTCACCGTTGTCAGTGGCTACCTCCCATCCTCTCAGTGGAAATGTTCAACGCACCCTGTCACGGCACGGCTATCCATCTGTCGGTTCTCAATCAGGCCGGAATAGAATCCAGTGATTCTTTTGCGTCTGTCACTAACGCCCCGCCCTCAGGAGTTTGAAGCACGTCACAGTCATTCAATCATTGAATCCTACTCAGAATACCACAGACAAAGTTAGACCTTCCGGATTCTCTTGAATGCCGCCATCAGTTCTAGCCTATACCACGAAGACTCTGAT
>NC_029772.3:29655363-29655741 GCF_000817695.3 Arachis duranensis | reverse complement strand
TATCTTAGAACAAGAACAAGCGGAATTGAATGGAAGAACAATAGTAATTGCATTAATACTCGAGGTACAGCAGAGCTCCACACCTTAATCTATGGTGTGTAGAAACTCCACCGTTGAAAATACATAAGAACAAGAGTGATCATTGGCTTCGGTCCCAGAGAGGGAACTAGAAGAACCAAGATGAAAAATACAATGGTATATTGTCTTACTTATAGAAAACTAGTAGCCTAGGGTGTACAGAGATGAGTAAATGACATAAAAATCCACTTCCGGGCCCACTTGGTGTGTGCTTGGGCTGAGCATTGAAGCATTTTCGTGTAGAGACTCTTCTTGGAGTTAAAAGCCAGCTTTTGTGCCAGTTTGGGCGTTTAACTCCCA
>NC_029772.3:29654791-29655226 GCF_000817695.3 Arachis duranensis | reverse complement strand
CTATCATATATTGCTGGAAAGCCCAAGATGTCTACTTTCCAACGCCGTTGAGAGCGCGCCAATTGGGCTTCTGTGGCTCCAAAAAATCCACTTCGAGTGCTGGGAGATCAGAATCCAACAGCATCTGCAGTCCTTTTTGGTCTCTGAATCAGCTTTTTGCTCAGGTCCCTCAATTTCAGCCAGAAAATACCTGAAATCACAGAAAAACACACAAACTCATAGTAAAGTCCAGAAAAGTGAATTTTAACTAAAAAATAATAAAAATATACTAAAAACTAACTAAAACATACTAACAATATACTAAAAACAATGCCAAAAAGCGTACAAATTATCCGCTCATCACCCACCCATTCCCACCCTACATGGCCGAATACACACTACCCCCTCTCCCTATATATACCCTTCCATTCTACTTCATTTTCACACAACACAGCC
>NC_029772.3:29653618-29654322 GCF_000817695.3 Arachis duranensis | reverse complement strand
CCCAAAGCACTCTGTCTTCCAGTATTACCACTGGATACATACATGCCACAGACACATAATTGGGTGAACCTTTTTCAGATTGTGACTCAGCTTTGCTAGAGTCCCCAACTAGAGGTGTCCAGGGTTCTTAAGCACACTCTTTTTGCCTTGGATCACAACTTTATTTCTTTCTTTTTCTTTCTTTTTCTCTTTTTTTTTAAATTTTTTTCGAAATTTTTTTTTTATATTCACTGCTTTTTTTCTTGCTTCAAGAATCATTTTTATGATTTTTCAGATCCTCAGTAACATGTCTCCTTTTTCATCATTCTTTCAAGAGCCAATATTCATGAACCACAAATTCAAAAGACATATGCACTGTTCAAGCATACATTCAGAAAACAAAAATATTGCCACCACATCAAAATAATTAAACTGTTATAAAATTCAAAATTCATGCAATTCTTCTCTTTTTCAATTAAGAACATTTATTATTTTAGAGAGGTGATGGATTCATAGGACATTCATAACTTTAAGGCATAGACACTAAGACACTAATGATCACAAGACACAAACATAGACAAACATAAGCACTAAAATTCGAAAAACAGGAATTAAAGAACAAGGAAATTAAAGAACGGGTCCACCTTAGTGATGGCGGCTTGTTTTTCCTATTGAAGGTCCTATAGAGTGCTTGAGCTCCTCAATGTCTCTTCCTTGCCTTTGTT
>NC_029772.3:29650782-29651505 GCF_000817695.3 Arachis duranensis | reverse complement strand
TTGGTTGTGGCCTCCCAACACCAAACTTAGAGTTTGAATGTGGGGGTTCAACACCAAACTTAGAAGTTGGTTGTGGCCTCCCAATACCAAACTTAGAGTTTGACTGTGGGGGCTTTGTTTGGCTCTGTTTTGAGAGATGCTCTTCATGCTTCCTCTCCATGGTGACAGAGGGATATCCTTGAGCCTTAAACACAAAGGATTCTTTATTCACTTGAATGATCAATTCTCCCCTATCAACATCAATCACAGCTCTTGCTGTGGCTAGGAAGGGTCTGCCAAGGATGATGGATTCATCCATGCACTTACCAGTCTCTAGGACTATGAAATCAGTAGTGATGTAATGGTCTTCAACCTTTACCAGAACATCCTCTACAAGTCCATAAGCTTGTTTTCTTGAATTGTCTGCCATCTCTAGTGAGATTTTTGCAGCTTGCACCTCAAAGATCCCTAACTTCTCAATTACAGAGAGAGGCATGAGGTTTACACTTGACCCTAAGTCACACAAGGCCTTCTTGAAGGTCATGGTGCCTATGGTACAAGGTATTGAAAACTTCCCAGGATCCTGTCTCTTTTGAGGCAGTTCCTGCCTAGACAAGTCATCCAGTTCTTTGGTGAGCAAAGGAGGTTCACCCTCCCAAGTCTCATTTCCAAATAACTTGTCATTTAGCTTCATGATTGCTCCAAGGTATTTAGCAACTTGCTCTTCAGTGACATACTCATCCT
>NC_029772.3:29648537-29649614 GCF_000817695.3 Arachis duranensis | reverse complement strand
GGATCAGCCTCAACAAGAATGCTTTTGTCTCTGCTCCTGCTCATAAGAAAGAGAAGAGAACAAGGAAATATGGAATCCTCTATGTCACAGTATAGAGATTCCTTGAGGTGTCAGAGGAGAAGAAAAATAGAAGGCAGAAGTAGAAGAATTCGAACTTATCAAGAGAGATAGAGTTCGAATTGTTCATTGGGGAATAGTGTTAGTCCATAAATAGAAGGATGTGAGAAGAAGGGAAGTAATTTTCGAAAATTAAGTAAAAGAATTTGAAAACATTTTTGAAAAACCTTCATTGAATTTCGAAAATCAAGGGTGGGAAAGAAATCAAGTGATTTTTGAAAAAGATTTTGAAATTAGAAATGAAAAAGATTTGATTGAAAACTATTTTGAAAAAGATGTGATTAAGAAGATATGATTGGTTTTAAAAAAATGTGATTGAGAAGATATGATTTGAAAAACTTTTT
Source organism: Arachis duranensis (assembly GCF_000817695.3). Taxonomy (NCBI): domain Eukaryota; kingdom Viridiplantae; phylum Streptophyta; class Magnoliopsida; order Fabales; family Fabaceae; genus Arachis; species Arachis duranensis. Next base: position 29,649,153 of record NC_029772.3, on the reverse strand, counting down.
AAAAAGATTTGATTTTAAACATTAATGACTTGGCTATCAAGAAAAGATATGATCCAAACATTAAACCTTTCTCAACAGAAAAGGCAACATACTTGATATGTTGAATCAAATCATTAATTGATAGCAAGTATCTTTGAAAATAGAAAGAAATTGATTTTGAAAAAGATTTGATTGAAAAGATATAATTTGAAAAAGATTTGATTTTGAAAGATTTTGAAAACCTGAAAAAAAATTTGATTTGAAAACAAAATCTTCCCTCTTGTGCCATCCTGGCGTTAAACGCCCAGAATGGTGCACATTCTGGCGTTTAACGCCCAAAACTATACCTTTTTGGGCGTTAAACGCCCAACCAGGTACCCTGGCTGGCGATTAAACGCCAGTCTGTCCTTCTTCACTGGGCGTTTTGAACGCCCAGCTTTTTCTGTGCAAGTCCTCTGCTGTATGTTCTGAATCTTCAATTCTCTGTATTATTGACTTGAAAAGACACAAATTAAAAATATTTTTGGATTTTTGACAATAAAGAAAAATCAAAATGCAACTAAAATCAAATAACAATGCATGCAAGACACCAAACTTAGCAGTTTGTATACTACTGACACTAATGAAAATGCATATG
>NC_029772.3:29648242-29648391 GCF_000817695.3 Arachis duranensis | reverse complement strand
ATTGACACCAAACTTAAAATGAGACACTAGACTCAAACAAGAAATATTTTTGGATTTTATGATTTTGTAATTTTTTTTGTGTTTTTCGAAAATTAAGTGGAAAAGGGTATCAAAATTCTTAATGAGAATTCCAGGAATCATGCAATGTT
>NC_029772.3:29646108-29647099 GCF_000817695.3 Arachis duranensis | reverse complement strand
CTGGAGTTAAACGCCAGCTTTGGTGCCAGTTTGGGCGTTTAACTCCCATTTTGGTGCCAGTTCCGGCGTTTAACGCTGGAATTTCTGATGGTGACTTTGAACGCCGGTTTGGGCTATGAAATCTTGGGTAAAGTATGGACTATCATATATTGCTGGAAAGCCCAGGATGTCTGCTTTCCAACGCCGTTGAGAGCGCGCCAATTGCGCTTCTGTAGCTCCAGAAAATCCACTTCGAGTGCAGGGAGGTCAGAATCCAACAGCATCTGCAGTCCTTTTTGGTCTCTGAATCAGATTTTTGCTCAGGTCCCTCAATTTCAGCCAGAAAATACCTGAAATCACAGAAAAACACACAAACTCATAGTAAAGCCCAGAAAAGTGAATTTTAACTAAAAAATAATAAAAATATACTAAAAACCAACTAGATCATACTAAAAACATACTAAAAACAATGCCAAAAAGCGTACAAATTATCCGCTCATCAGTAGGGCATCACCGTTGTCAATGGCTACATCCCATCCTCTCAGTGAAAAAGGTCCAAATGCTCTGTCACGGCATGGTTAATCATCTGTCGGTTCTTGATCATGTCAGAATAGAATCCATTGATTCTTTTGTGTTTGTCATCACGCCCAACAATCGTGAGTTTGAAGCTCGTCACATTCATTCAATCCCAGAATCCTACTCGGAATACCACAGACAAGGTTTAGACTTTCCGGATTCTCATGAATGCCGCCATCAATTCTAGCTTATACCACGAAGACTCTGATCTCACGGAATGGAAGGCTCGGTTGTCAGTCGAGGGGCAACCATGCGTCGTGCATCAGGAATCCAAGAGATACACACTCTAGCTCTCGCTTGTAGAACGGAAGTGGTTGTCAGGCACGCGATCATAAGGATGAATGATGATGAGTGTCACGGATCATCACATCCATCAGGTTGAAGTACGAATGATATCTTAGAACAGGAATAAATCGAATTGAATAGAAAATAGTAG
>NC_029772.3:29618756-29646030 GCF_000817695.3 Arachis duranensis | reverse complement strand
AAACTCCACCGTTGAAAATACATAAGTGATCAAGGTTCAGGCATGGCCGAATGGCCAGCCCCCAAAATGAAAACCAAGATGTAAAAAATCCAGATATGGAACCAAGATGTCAAATACAATAGTAAAAATGTCCTATTTATACTAGACTAGCTACTAGGATTTACAGAAGTAAGTAATTGATGCAGAAATCCACTTCTGGGGCCCACTTGGTGTGTGCTTGGGCTGAGCTTGAGCTTTGCACGAGCTAAGGCTTCTTTTGGAGTTGAATGCCAAGTTGTAACATGTTTTTGGCGTTCAACTCTGGTTCGTGACGTGTTTCTGGCGTTTGACTCCAGAATGCAGCATGAAACTGGCGTTGAGCGCTACTTTACGTCGTCTAATCTAAAATAACGTATGAACTATTATATATTGCTGGAAAGCTCTGGATGTCTACTTTCCAATGTCATTGAGAGCGCGCCATTTGGAGTTCCGTAGCTCCAGAAAATCCATTTCGAGTGCAGGGAGGTCAGAATCCAACAACATCAGCAGTCCTTTGTCAGCCTTTTATCAAAGTTTTGCTCAGGTCCCTCAATTTCAGCCAGAAAATACCTGAAATCACAGAAAAACACACAAACGCATAGTAAAGTCCAGAAATGTGAAGTTAGCATAAAAACTAATGAAAATATCCCTAAAAGTAACTAGATCATACTAAAAACTACCTAAAAATAATGCCAAAAAGCGTATAAATTATCCTCTCATCACAACACCAAACTTAAATTGTTGCTTGTCCTCAAGCAATTGAAAATCAATTAGGATAAAAAGAAGATAATATACTATAAATCTCAAAATATCAATGAATATTAGTTCTAATTAGATGAGCGGGACTTGTAGCTTTTTGCTTCTGAACAGTTTTGGCATCTCACTTTATCATTTGAAGTTTAGAATCATTGGCATCTATGGGAACTTAGAATTTTAGATAGTGTTATTGATTCTCCTAATTAAGTATGTTGATTCTTGAACACAGCTACTTTTATGAGTCTTGGCTGTGGCCTGATGAGCGGATATTTTATACGCTTTTTGGGGGTAATCTCATGTAGATTTTAGTATGTTTTAGTTAGTTTTTAGTATAATTTTATTAGTTTTTAGGTAAAATTCATATTTTTGGATTTTACTATGAGTTTGTGTGTTTTTTTGTAATTTCAGGTATTTTCTGGCTGAAATTGAGGGAGCTGAGCAAAAATCTTATTTAGGCTGAAAAAGGACTGCTGATGTTATTGGATTCTGACCTCCCTGCACTCGGAATGGTTTTTTGGAGCTACAGAAGTCCAATTGGCACGCTCTCAATTGGGTTGAAAAGTAGACATCCAGAGCTTTCCAGCAATATATAATAGTTCATACTTTGCATGAAGATAGATGATGTAAACTGGCGTTCAACGCCAGTTCCATGTTGCAGTCTGGCGTTCAGCGCCAGAAACAGGTTGCAAGTTGGAGTTCAACGCCAAAAACAGGTTACAACCAGGCGTTCAACTCCAGAAACAGCCCAGGCACGTGAGAAGCTTAAGTCTCAGCCCCAGCACACACCAAGTGGGTCCCAGAAGTAGATTTCTGCACCAATTATCTTAGTTTACTCATTTTCTGTTAACCTAGGTTACTAGTTTAGTATTTAAACAACTTTTAGAGACTTATTTTGTATCTCATGACATTTTAGATCTGAATTATATACTCTTTGATGGCATGAGTCTCTAAACTCCATTGTTGGGGGTGAGGAGCTCTGCAGTGTCTCGATGAATTAATGCAATTATTTCTGTTTCCCATTCAAACATGTTTGTTCCTATCTAAGATGTTCATTCGCGCCTTACTATGAAGAAGGTGATGATCTGTGACACTCATCACCTTCCTCAATTCATGAACATGTGTCTGACAACCACCTCCGTTCTACAGTAGATTGAATGAATATCTCTTAGATTCCTTAATCAGAATCTTCGTGGTATAAGCTAGAATTGATGGCGGCATTCATGAGAATACGGAAAGTCTAAACCTTGTCTGTGGTATTCCGAGTAGGATTCAATGATTGAATGGCTGTGACGAGCTTCAAACTCGCGAGTGTTGGGTGTAGTGACAGACGCAAAAGGATCAATGGATCTTATTCCGATATGATCGAAACCAACAGATGATTAGCCGTGCTGTGATAGAGCATTTGGACCATTTTCACTGAGAGGATGGAAAGTAGCCATTAACAACGGTGACACCCTAAATACAGCTTGCCATGGAAGGGACTTTGTACTTTTGAAAGTGAGGAAGCATTATGTTACAGAAATTCAGAAGACAAAGCATCTCCAAAACTCCAACATATTCTCCATTATTGCATAATAAGTATTTCAAATTTTTCAACATTATTTACGATTTTTATTCCAATTTCTATTACTTAATCCATGTCCCCTTGTTCATTTGCAAGTCAACTGATAATCACAATTGGTATCCTGACTAAGAATAATAAGATAACCATAGCTTGCTTCAAACCAATAATCTCCGTGAGATTCGACCCTTACTCACGTAAGGTATTACTTGGACGACCCAGTGCACTCGCTGGTTAGTCGTGCGGATTGCAAAGGTGTGATTGCAATTTCGTGCACCAAGTTTTTGGCGCCGTTGCCGGGGATGGTTCGAATTTGGACAACTAAAGGTTTATTTTGTTGCTTAGATTAGGAATAATTTATTTTTGATGCTATAGAGTCATTAAATCTGAGTCCTTTATTTTCTTTTCAAAAATTTTTCAAAAATATTATTTTTTCCTTATTAATTTTTAATTTTTATGTGAGTTTAGTTTTATATTTTAAGTTTGGTGTCAATTGCATATTTTATATTTTCCTTTAAATTTTCGAATTTGTGTTCTTTGTTTTTCCTGGATCTTCAAGTTGTTCTTATTTATTTTTCTTGTTTGATCTTTAGTTTTTCTTGTTCTGTGTCTTTTCTTGTTTTTCTTGTGCTTTTTCAAAACATTAGTTTTCAAAAAAAAATTATTTTTAGTTATTAAAAGTACTTCTTTAAAACAAGTGTTACCTTTACAGCTCAATTGGCTAGAGCGTTGGTTTATGTTCTTGGTAATTGGGTATCTTCTTTTTAATTTTTTTTTCGAAAATAATTTCTCTTTGATTAAATCTTGTGCCAAACTTTAAGTTTGGTATTTTCTTGTTAATCTTTCTTTAATTTTTGAAAATTTTTATTCTGGTTTTCTAAAAATTTTAAGCTTAGTGTTCTTTCTTTTGTTCTTGGTGTTCTTGTGAATCTTCAAGGTGTTCTTGAGTCTTTCTTGTGTTTTGATCTTAAAATTTTTAAGTTTGGTGTTCCTTGGTGTTTTCCCTCCAACATTTTCGAAAACAAGGAGCATTAGATCTAAAAATTTTAAGTCTTGTGTCTTTTGTGTGTTTTTCTCTTTCATCATAAAATTCAAAATTCAAAAAAATATCTTTTCTAACTATTTTTAAGGCATATTTTTGAATTTTTTTTATAAAATTTCAGATTTCAATTTCAAAAATATCCTAACCACTTTCTCTCTCCTCACTTTTTCGAAAATCTTCATAAAATATTTTTAAATTCTCTTATTTTATTTTTATTTTATTTTATTTTTATTTTTATTGCCGTCTTTATTTTATTTTACTTTATTTTATTATTTTGAAATTTTTATATATAATAAAATAAATAAAATAAATTCACATCATCTCCTTTTCTCCATCATGGACTTAAGTGGAAATGAACAGTACAGAAGGACTCTGGAGTCATATGCTAACCCCACTACTGCTTCATATGGGAGTAGTATATGTATACCCTCCATTGGAGTTAGTAGTTTTGAGTTGAATCCTCAGCTCATTATCATGGTGCAGCAAAGTTACCAGTATTCCGGTCTTCCACAAGAAGAACCTACAGAGTTTCTGGCACAGTTTTTACAAATTGCTGACACAGTACATGATAAGGAGGTAGATCAGGATGTCTACAGGCTATTACTATTCTCATCTGCTGTAAAAGACCAAGCTAAGAGGTGGTTAAATAACCAACCTAAAGACAGCATAACGACATGGAAACAGCTGTCAGAAAAATTCCTGAATAACTATTTTCCTCCAAAACGGATAACACAGCTAAGGCTGAGCATCCAAGGCTTTAAACAAGGAGATAATAAATCTCTTTATGATGCTTGGGAGAGATACAGAGAGATGCTAAGAAAATGCCCCTCTGAAATATTTTCAGAGTGGGTGCAGTTAGACATCTTCTACTATGGGCTTACAGAAAGAGCTCAGATTTCTCTAGACCACTCAGCTGGTGGATCTATACACATGAGAAAGACAATAGAAAAAGCTCAAGAGCTCATTGATACAGTTGCAAGAAATCAGCATCTGTACCTAAGTAGTGAACCTTCTATGAAAGAAGAGGCTAAAATAGTAACTGCTGAACTGAGTCCTACAGAACAAGTTACTGAATTCAATCAGCAACTGGATTTTCTAACAAAACAGCTAGCTGAATTCAAGGAAATACTATAAGAAACAAGAACGGCTAATATGAATATGGAAGTACAGTTGAAGCAAACAGAACAGCAGTTATCAAAACAAATAACAGAAGAGTGCCAAGCAGTTCAATTAAGAAGTTGGAAAACATTAAATACCTCACTTCAAGGTAGCAAGAAGCCAAAAAATGAGCAAACAAATCTATCTGAGGACAGTAAGAGCCCAGAGAGGAATAATTCTGGCGCTCAAACACCAGAAAATGGGTGGAAAGCTGGCGCTGAACGCCCAAACCATGCTCAGTCCTGGCGTTCAACGCCAGAAACAAGCAAGGATTTGGCGTTGAACGCCCAAAGGGAGCACAGTTCTGGCGTTCAGATGCCAGAAACAAGTAAGGAGTTGGCGTCTAACGCCACTCCAGCTTCCACCCCTGGCATTCAAATGCCAGTGGGGGATCAGACACATACAAGTGCTGATAATAACCCATCTAAAAAGGCTTCTCAACCCACATCTGTAGGCAATAAACCTGCAGCAACTAAGGTTGAGGAATACAAAGCCAAAATGCCTTATTCTCAGAAACTCCGCCAAGCGGAACAGGATAAGCAATTTGCCCGCTTTGCAGACTATCTCAGGACTCTTGAAATAAAGATTCCGTTTGCAAAGGCACTTGAGCAAATACTCTCTTATGCTAAGTTCATGAAAGAGATCTTAAGTCATAAGAAGGATTGGAGGGAAACTGAAAAAGTTTACCTCACTGAAGAATGCAGTGCAGTCATTCTGAAAAGCTTACCTGAGAAGCTTAAAGATCCCGGAAGCTTTATGATACCATGCACATTAGAGGGCACTTGTACCAAGCAAGCTCTATGTGATCTTGGGGCAAATATCAACCTGATACCTGCATCTACTATCAAAAAGTTTGGTTTGACTGAAGAGGTCAAACCAACCCGGATATGTCTCCAACTTGCTGATGGCTCCATTAAATACCCATCAGGCATGATTGAAGATATGATTGTCAAGGTTGGGCCATTTACCTTTCCTATTGACTTTGTGGTGCTGGAAATGGAGGAGAACAAGAGTGCAACTCTCATTCTAAGAATGCCTTTCCTAGCAACTGGCCGAACGCTCATTGACGTCCAAAAAGGGGAAGTAACCCTGAGAGTCAATAAAGATGAGTTCAAGTTGAATGTTGTCAAAGCTATGCAGCATCCAGACACCCCAAATGACTGCATGAGCATTGATATTATTGACTCTCTGGTAAAAGAGATCAATATGACTGAGAGTCTCGAATCAGAGCTGGAGGATATCTTTAAAGATGTTTAGCCTGATCTGGAGGAATCAAAGAGAATAATACAACCTCTGAAAATCCCTCAGGAAGAGGAGAAACCTCCTAAACCCGAGCTCAAACCATTGCCACCATCCCTGAAATATGCATTTCTGGGAGAAGGCGATACCTTTCCTGTAATCATAAGCTCTACCTTAGAGCCACATGAAGAGGAAGCACTAATTCAAGTGCTAAAAACACACAAGACAGCTCTTGGGTGGTCCATCAGTGATCTTAAGGGCATTAGCCCAGCCAGATGCATGCACAAAATCTTATTGGAGGGTGACGCTAAGCCGGTCGTTCAACCACAAAGGCAGCTGAATCCAGCCATGAAGGAGGTGGTGCAGAAGGAGGTCACTAAATTACTAGTGGCTGGGATTATTTATCCTATTTCTGATAGCCCCTGGGTAAGCCATGTCCAAGTTGTCCCTAAGAAGGGTGGCGTGACAATGGTTCATAATGAAAAAAATGAACTGGTTCCTACAAGAACAGTTACAGGGTGGCGTATGTGTATTGATTATAGAAGGCTCAATACAGCTACCAGAAAGGATCATTTTCCATTACCATTCATAGACCAGATGCTAGAAAGACTAGCAGGTCATGAATACTACTGCTTCCTGGATGGATATTCAGGTTATAATCAAATTGTAGTAGATCCCTAGGATCAAGAGAAAACAGCATTCACATGTCCATCTGGAGTATTTGCATATAGAAGGATGCCATTTGGCCTGTGCAATGCACCTGCAACCTTTCAAAGGTGCATGCTCTCAATTTTCTCTGATATGGTGGAAAATTTTCTGGAAGTCTTCATGGATGACTTTTCAGTATTTGGAGACGCATTCAGTTTCTGTCTTGACCATCTAGCACTTGTTCTAAAGAGGCGCCAAGAGACTAACCTAGTTTTAAACTGGGAGAAATGTCACTTTATGGTGACTGAAGATATTGTCCTTGGGCACAAAATTTCGAACAAGGGAATAGAAGTGGATCAAGCTAAGGTAGAGGTAATTGAAAAATTACCACCACCAACCAATGTTAAGGCAATCAGAAACTTTCTAGGGCATGCAGGATTCTATAGGAGGTTTATAAAGGATTTTTTAGAAATTTCCAAACCTCTAAGTAATCTACTAGCTGCTGACACGCCATTTATCTTTGATAAGGAGTGTCTGCAGGCGTTTGAGACTCTAAAAGCTAAGCTGGTCACAGCACCAGTCATCTCTGCACCAGACTGGACATTACCTTTTGAACTAATGTGTGATGCCAGTGACCATGCCATTGGTGCAGTGTTGAGACAAAGGCATGACAAGCTTTTGCACGTCATTTATTATGCCAATCGTGTTCTAAATGATGCACAGAAGAACTACACAACCACAAAAAAAGAGCTACTTGCAGTGGTTTATGCCATTGACAAGTTTAAATCCTATTTAGCAGGATCAAAAGTGATTGTGTACACTGACCATGCTGCTCTTAAATATCTACTCACAAAGCAGGATTCAAAACCCAGGCTCATAAGATGGGTGTTGCTTCTGCAAGAGTTTGAGAGACAGAAAAGGGACAGAGAACCAAGTAGCAGATTACCTGTCTTGAATAGAACCAGTAGAAGGGGCGTCTCTCCCTCTTACTGAGATCTCTGAAAACTTTCCGGATGAGCAACTCTTTGCCATCCAGGAAGTGCCATAGTTTGCAGACATTGCAAACTACAAGGCATTGAGGTTCATACCCAAAGAGTACAGTAGGTAGTAATCAAAGAAATTGATCACAGATGCAAAGTACTATCTTTGGTATGAACCATATCTCTTCAAGAGATGTGCAGACGGAGTAATCTGTAGATGTGTGCCTAAAGAAGAAGCACAGAAGATCCTCTGGCACTGCCATGGATCACAGTATGGAGGACATTTTGGAAGTGAGCGAACAGCCACAAGAGTCCTCCAATGCGGCTTCTACTGGCCTACTCTCTATAAAGACTCCCGAGTGTTTATACTTAACTGTGACAGTTGCCAAGGATCTGGCAATCTGCTTCACAGTTATGCCATGCCTCAACAAGGGATCTTGGAGATTGAGTTGTTTGATGTATGGGGTATTAACTTCATGGGGCCTTTCCCACCATCATACTCAAACACTTATATTCTGGTGGCAGTGGATTATGTATCCAAATGGGTGGAAGCTATTGCAACACCCACTAATGACACTAAGACAGTGCTAAAATTTCTCCAAAAACACATCTTCAGCAGATTTGGTACCCTTAGAGTATTAATCAGTGATGGGGGCACTCATTTCTGCAATAAACAGCTTTACTCTGCTTTGGTTCGTTATGGAGTTAGCCACAGGGTAGCCACTCCATATCATCTACAGACAAATGGGCAAGTTGAAGTCTCTAACAGAGAACTTAAAAGAATCCTGGAACGTACTGTAATTAACCGTAGAAGGGATTGGGCAAGAAGCTTGGATGATGCTCTGTGCGCATACAGAACAGCATTCAAGACTCCTATAGGAACTTTTCCATACCAGCTTGTGTATGGAAAAGCCTGTTACTTGCCAGTGGAACTGGAACATAAAGCCTACTGGGTAACCAGGTTCCTAAACCTTGATGCCAAGTTAGCTGGAGAAAAACGTTTGCTCCAGTTAAATGAGCTAGAGGAATTCAGACTCAATGCTTTCGAAAATGCAAAAATTTACAAGGAGAAAGCAAAAAGATGGCATGATAAGAAACTGTCATCCAGAGTCTTTGAGCCAGGGCAGAAAGTTCTTCTATTTAGTTCTAGGCTCAGATTATTCCCCGGGAAATTGAAATCCCGGTGGAAAGGACCATTTGTGATTACAAGTGTGTCACCATATGGATACGTAGAGTTTCAGGATAATGATTCCAACAAAAAGTTCATTGTTAATGGACAGAGAGTCAAACATTATCTTGAAAGCAATTTTGAGCAAGAATGCTCAAAACTGAGACTTGATTAAAGCTCAGTAATAGTCCAGCTAAAGACAATAAAAAAGCGCTTGCTGGGAGGCAACCCAGCCATTTACAAAGTTTATTTGTTAATTAATTGATTTTTACAGGTATATGTCAATTATCTTCAAGGTAAAATAGCAATTGTTTGAGTTCACAGAGTTATAGAAGGATTCAAAGGATAAAAATAGCAAAAAGAAGCTCACTGGTGCGAAAACACTAGTAAGAGCTGTTTTGGGCGTTCAACACCAGAAAGAAGCATCTTCTGGGCGTTGAACGCCAGAAAGAAGCACCTTCTGGGCATTGAATGCCAGAAAGAAGCACCTCCTGGGCGTTCAACGCCAGATTTACAGCGTCCTAAGCGTTCAGAAAAATGCCCAGTGACAAAGGAGTTCCTGGCGTTGAACGCCAGAAAGAAGCAACAGCTGGGCGTTGAACGCCCAGGAGAAGCTGCGCATGGGCGTTAAACCCCCAAAACATGCAGCGTTTGGGCGTTTAACGCCAAGATGGTGGGGAGGAGGTAAATTCATTTTTACTTCACAATTTTTTAATTTTTTATGTTTCAATTCATGATTTCTTGCATAAACATGTTACAAACTCTCATCCTTCAATTCCAAAAATTTTAATCCTAATTTCTAAAATTCCTTTTTCAAAAATATCAAATGTATCTTAATCCATAAACACAAATCTTTTTCCAATCCAATCAAACTCTTTTTCAAATCTTTTTCAAAACTCATCTATCTTTTTGAATTCTTTTCAAATCCTTTTTAATTTCTTCTCATATCTTTTTCAACTCATCATATCTTTTGAATTTCGAAATTGCCTCTCCCTCTATTCCTCTCCTTTCCTTTCTTTTGCTTGAGGACAAGCAAACCTCTATTTTTGGTGTGATTTCCCATGATCACTGAGCTAAAACGCATCAAGATCATGGCACCTAAGGGAACAGGAAGAGCAAGGATGTGACTTGAAGGAACTGAAGCGTCAGAAATTATCTCTTGAAGGATCAAGCACCCCACAGACTAGAAGAACACCCACTTCCCAAAATAAAGGTTGTTGAGTCCTAATCTTTGCCTTAACTCTGTGATAACTGTTCTTATTATGAATTTACGTTAGAAGTTATATATTAGTAGTAGTAATTAGTATCTCTATTTTGATTTTATCTCCAATTAAGCTATAATTTATTTTTCTCATCATCATCAAACATGAATAAAATAGTAGATTTTTAGAATAAAGAGGCAATATTTTTTCAAGTTCTTAATAACGAAAATTCTAATTATTTATATGTGGTGGCAATACTTTTTGTCTTCTAAATGAATACCTGAACAGTGCATATTTTTTATATTGAATTTTATGAATGTTAAAATTGTTGGCTCCTGAAAGAATGATGAACAAGAGAAATGTTATTGACGATCTGAAAAATCATGAAATTGATTCTTGAAGTAAGAAAAAGCAGTGAAAAACAAGCTTGCGAAAAAAAATGAAAAGTCAGTAATTTGCAAAAAAAAGGCAAAAGAGGTAGAAAAAGCCAATAACCCTTTAAACCAAAAAGCAAGGGTGAAAAAGATCCAAGACTTTGAGCATCAATGAATAGGAGGGCCCAAGGAAGTAAATCCAGGCCTAAGCGGCTAGATCAAGCTGTCCCTAACCATGTGCTTGTGGCATGCAGGTCCAAGTGAAAAGCTTGAGACTGAGTGGTTAAAGTCGTGATCCAAAGCAAAAGAGTGTGCTTAAGAACTCTGGACACCTCTAATTGGGGACTTTAGCAAAGCTAAGTCACAATCTGAAAAGGTTCACCCAGTTATGTGTCTGTGGCTTATGTATCCGGTGGTAATACTGGAAAACAAAGTGCTTAGGGCCACGACCAAGACTCATAAAGTAGCTGTGTTCAAGAGTCAACATACTAAACTAGGAGAATCAATAATACTATCTAAATTCTGAGTTCCTATGGATGCCAATCATTCTAAATTTCAAAGGATAAACTGAGATGCCAAAACTGTTTGGAAGCAAAAAGCTACTAGCCCCGCTCATCCAATTAGAATCTGAGCTTCACTTAAAACTCTGAGATATTATTGCTTCTTAATTTCTTTTTATCCTCTTTTATTTATCTAGCTGCTTGGGGACAAGCAACAGTATAAGTTTGGTGTTGTGATGAGCGGATATTTTATACGCTTTTTGGGGGTAATTTCATGTAGATTTTAGTATGTTTTAGTTAGTTTTTAGTATAATTTTATTAGTTTTTAGTCAAAATTCATATTTCTGGACTTTACTATGATTTTGTGTATTTTTCTATAATTTCAGGTATTTTCTGGCTGAAATTGAGGGAGCTGAGCAAAAATCTTATTTAGGCTGAAAAAGGACTGCTGATGCTGTTGGATTCTGACCTCCCTGCACTCGGAATTTATTTTTTGGAGCTACAAGAGTCCAATTAGCGCGCTCTCAATTGTTTTGGAAAGTAGACATCCAGGGCTTTCCAGCAATATATAATAGTCCATACTTTGCGCGAAGATAGACGACGTAAACTGGCGTTCAACACCGGTTCTATGTTGCAGTCTGGCGTTCAACGCCAGAAACAGGTTGCAAGTTGGAGTTCAATGCCAGAAACAAGTTACAACCTAGCGTCAACTCCAGAAACACCCCAGGCACGTGAGAAGCTTAATTCTCAGCCCCAGCACACACCAAGTGGGCCCCATAAGTGGATTTCTGCACTAATTATCTTAGTTTACTCATTTTCTGTAAACCTAGGTTACTAGTTTAGTATTTAAACAACTTTTAGAGACTTATTTTGTATCTCATGACATTTTAGATCTGAATTATATACTCTTTGACGGCATGAGTCTCTAAACTCCATTGTTGGGGGTGAGGAGCTCTGCAGCGTCTCGATGAATTAATGCAATTATTTCTGTTTCCCATTCAAACATGTTTGTTCCTATCTAAGATGTTCATTCGCGCCTCACTATGAAGAAGGTGATGATCCATGACACTCATCACCTTCCTCAATTCATGAACGTGTGTTTGACAACCACCTCCGTTCTACACTAGATTGAATGAATATCTCTTAGATTCCTTAATCAAAATCTTCGTGGTATAAGCTAGAATTGATGGCGGCATTCATGAGAATACAGAAAGTCTAAACCTTGTCTGTGGTATTCCGAGTAGGATTCAAGGATTGAATGGTTGTGACGAGCTTCAAACTCACGAGTGTTGGGCATAGTGACAGATGCAAAAGGATCAATGGATCTTATTCCGACATGATCGAGAACCAACAGATGATTAAATGTGCTGTGATAGAGCATTTGGACCATTTTCACTGAGAGGATTGGAAGTAGCCATTGACAACGGTGACACCCTACATACAGCTTGCCATGGAAGGGACTTTGCACTTTTGAAAGTGAGGAAGCATTATGTTACAGGAATTCAGAAGACAAAGCATCTCCAAAACTCCAACATATTCTCCATTATTGCATAATAAGTATTTCGAATTTTTCAACATTATTTACGATTTTTATTCTAATTTCGTATTACTTAATCCATGTCCCCTTGTTCATTTGCAAGTCAACTGATAATCACAATTGGTATCCTGACTAAGAATAATAAGATAACCATAGCTTGCTTCAAACCAACAATCTCCGTGGGATTCAACCCTTACTCACGTAAGGTATTACTTGGACGACCCAGTGCACTTGCTGGTTAGTTGTGCGGATTGCAAAGGTGTGATTGCAATTTCGTGCACCATGGCCCTAAGCACTTTGTTTTCCAGTATTACCACCGGATACATAAATGCCACAGACACATGACTGGGTGAACCTTTTCAGATTGTGACTCAGCTTTGCTAAAGTCCCCAGTTAGAGGTGTCCAGAGCTCTTAAGCAAACTCTTTTTGCTTTGGATCATGACTTTAACCACTCAGTCTCAAGCTTTTCACTTGGATCTTCATGACACAAGCACATTGGTAGGGACAGCTTGATTTAGCCGCTTAGGCCTGGATTTTATTTCCTTGGGCCCTCCTATCCATTGATGCTCAAAGCCTTGGATCCTTTTTACCCTTGCCTTTTGGTTTTAAGGGCTATTGGCTTTTTCTGCTTGCTTTTTCTTTTTTCTTTCTATTTTTTTCGCCATTTTTTTTTCGCAAGCCTTTTGCTTTTTCACTGCTTTTTCTTGCTTCAAGAATCAATTTCATAATTTTTCAGATTATCAATGACATTTTTCTTTGTTCATCATTCTTTCAAGAGCCAACAATTTTAACATTCATAAACAACAAGATCAAAAATATGCAATGTTCAAGCATTCATTCAGAAAACAAAAAGTATTGTCACCACATCAATATAATTAAACTAAATTCAAGGATAAATTCAAAACTCATGTACTTCTTGTTCTTTTGAATTAGAAACATTTTTCATTTAAGATAGGTGAAGGATTCATGGAATTATTCATAGCTTAAGACATAGACACTAAACACTAATGATCATGAAGTAAAGACACAAAACATAGATAAACATATAGCATAAAAACCGAAAAACAGTGAAATAAGAACAAGGAGTGAGTCCACCTTAGTGGCGTCTTCTTCTTGAAGGACCAATGATGTCCTTGAGCTATTCTATGTCTCTTCCTTGCCTTTGTTGCTCCTCCCTCATTGCTCTTTGATCTTCTCTAATCTCATGGAGAATGATGGAGTGCTCTTGATGTTCCACCCTTAATTGATCCATGTTATAACTCAAGTCTTCTAGAGAATTGTTGAGTTGTTCCCAATGGTTGTTGGGAGGAAAGTGCATCCCTTGAGGCATCTCCGGGATTTCTTGGTGATGAGCTTCCTCATGCGTCTCTTGGGATCCATGAGTGGACTCTCTTGTTTGCTCCATCCTTTTCCTAGTGATGGGCTTATCCTCCTCAATGGAGATGTCTCCTTCTATGATAACTCTAGCTGAGTAACATAGATGACAAATAAGATGAGGAAAAGCTAGCCTTGCCATGGTGGAGGACTTTTCGGCTATTTTGTAGAATTCAAGGAAGATGACTTCATGAACTTCTACTTCCTCTCCAATCATGATGCTATGAATCATGATGGCCCGATCCATAGTAACTTCGGATCGGTTGCTAGTAGGGATGATGGAGCGTTGGATGAACTCCAACCATCCTCTAGCCACAGGCTTAAGGTTCAGTCTTCTCAATTAAATTGGCTTGCCTCTTGAGTCTCTTTTCCATTGAGCTCCTTCCACACATATGTCCATGAGGACTTGGTCCAACCTTTGATCAAAGTTGACCCTTCTAGTGTAGGGGCGTTCATCTCCTTGCATCATGGGTAAGTTGAATGCCAACCTCACATTTTTCGGATTAAAATCTAAGTATTTCCCCCGAACCATTGTAAGATAATTCTTTGGGTTCGGATTCATACTTTGATCATGCTTCCTAGTGATCCATGCATTGGCATAGAACTCTTGAACCATTAGAATTCTGACTTGTTGAATGGGGTTGGTCAGAACTTCCCAACCTCTTCTTTGGATCTCATGTCAGATCTCCGGATACTCATTTTTCTTGAGCTTGAAAGGGACTTCAGGGATCACCTTCTTTTTGGCCACAACATCATAGAAGTGGTCTTGATGGGCTTTGGAGATAAATCTCTCCATCTCCTATGCTCGGAGGTGGAAGATTTTGTCTTCCCTTTCCCTTTTCTAGAGGTTTCTCCGGCCTTAGGTGCCATCGGTGGTTATGGAAAAACAAAAAAGCTAGATTTTGAATTTTGAAGTTAGGTGAGGTCTATGGGGAAGGGTAGATGGATTTGTTTCTGGCGTTCAGCGCCAGTTTTCCTCAGGGTGTGTTCCTGGCGTTTGAACGCCAGGATGTTTCTTGTTTCTGGTGTTCAACGCCAGATCCATGCTCTGTTCTGGCGTTGTACGCCAGCCAGATGCTCTTTACTGACGTTTAAACGCCAGTAAGCCCTTCTTCCAAAGTGTGCTTTTTCTTCTGCTATTTTTTATTCTGTTTTTAATTTTAGTAATTTTTTTGTTACTCCACATGATCATGAACTTAATAAAACACAAAAGAACAATAAAATAAAAATAAAATTGGATAAATAAAAATTGGGTTGCTTCCCAATAAGCGCTCCTTTAATGTCATTAGCTTGACAGTGGGCTCTCATGGAGCCACACAGGTAATCAGGTCAATGTTGTAGACTCCCAACACCAAACTTAGAGTTTGGACGTGGGGATTCAACACCAAACTTAGAGTTTGGCTGTGGCCTCCCAACACCAAACTTAGAATTTGATTGTGGGGGCTTTGTTTGACTCTGTATTGAGAGAGCTTATCGTGTCTCTTTTCCATGTTTACAGAAGGATAACCTTGGGTCTTAAACACAAGGTAGTCCCCATTCAATTGAAGGACTAATTCTCCTCTGTTAACATC
The DNA here is from genome assembly GCF_000817695.3 of Arachis duranensis. NCBI lineage: Eukaryota > Viridiplantae > Streptophyta > Magnoliopsida > Fabales > Fabaceae > Arachis > Arachis duranensis. The sequence continues at coordinate 29,630,901 of NC_029772.3, read as the reverse complement.
TATCACAGCTCCTGCTATGGCTAGGAAAGGTCTTCCAAGGATGATGCATTCATCCTTCTCCTTCCTAGTGTCTAAGATTATGAAATCAGCAGGGATGTAAAGGCCTTCAACCTTTACTAACACGTCCTCTACCAATCCATAAGCTTGTCTTACTGACTTGTCTGCCATTTGTAATGAGAATATGGCAGGCTGTACCTCAATGATCCCTAGCTTCTCCATTACAGGGAGTGGCATAAGATTTATGCCTGACCATAGGTCACACAGAGCCTTGTCAAAGGTCATGGTGCCAATGGTACAGGGTATTAAGAATTTACCAGGATCTTGTCTCTTTTGAGGTAAAGTTTGCTGAACACATGTATCTAGTTCACTAATGAACAATGGAGGTTCACCTTCCCAAGTCTCATTACCAAACAATTTGGCATTCAGCTTCATGATAGCTCCTAGATATTGAGCAACTTGCTCTCCAGTTACATCTTCATCCTCTTCAGAGGAAGAATAGTCTTCAGAGCTCATGAATGGCAGAAGAAGATTTAATGGAATCTCTATGGTCTCTATAAGAGCCTCAAATTCCTTTAGGTCCTCAATAGGGAACTCCTTCTTGCCTGAGGGACGTCCCATGAGGTATTCCTCCTTGGGATTCACATCCTCTCCTTCCTCTCTAGGTTTGGCCATGTTGACTATGTCAATAGCCTTGCACTCTCTTTTTGGATTCTCTTCAGTATTGCTTGGGAGAGTACTAGGAGGAGTTTCAGTGACTTTCTTACTCAGCTGGCACACTTGTGCCTCCAAACTTCTAATGGAGGACCTTGTTTCACTCATGAAACTTAAAGTGGCCTTAGACAGATTAGAGACTATGTTTGCTAAGTTAGAGGTGCTCTGCTCAGAATTCTCTGTCTGTTGCTGTGTAGATGATGGAAAAGGTTTGCTATTGCTGAACCTATTTCTTCCACCATTACTAAAGCCTTGTTGAGGCTTTTGTTGATCCTTCCATGAGAAATTTGGATGATTTCTCCATGATGAATTATAGGTGTTTCCATAAGGTTCACCCATGTAATTTACCTCTGCCATTGCAGGGTTCTCAGGATCATAAGCTTTTTCTTCAGAAGATGCCTCTTTAGTACTGTTGGATGCATTTTGCCATCCATTCAGACTTTGAGAAATCATGTGGACTTGCTGAGTCAACACTTTATTCTGAGCCAATATGGCATTGAGAGCATCAATTTCAAGAACTCCCTTCCTCTGAGGCATCCCATTATTCACGGAATTCCTCTCAGAAGTGTACATGAATTGGTTATTTGCAACCATTTCAATAAGTTCCTGAGCTTTTGCAGGCGTCTTCTTTAGGTGAATCGATCCACCTGCAGAATGGTCCAGTGACATCTTAGAGAACTCAGACAAACCATAATAGAATATATCTATCATGGTCCATTCTGAAAACATGTCAGAAGGACACCTTTTGGTCATCTGCTTGTATCTTTCCCAAGCTTCATAGAGGGATTCACCATCTTTTTGTTTGAAGGTCTGAACATCCACTCTAAGCTTGCTCAGCTTCTGAGGAGGAAAGAACTTAACCAAGAAGGCCGTGACCAGCTTATCCCAAGAGTCCAGGCTATCCTTAGGTTGTGAGTCCAACCATGTTCTAGCTCTGTCTCTTACAGCAAAAGGAAAAAGTATGAGCCTATAGACTTCAGGATCTACTCCATTAGTCTTAACAGTCTCACAGATCTGCAAGAACTCAGTTAAAAACTAGTAGGGATCTTCTGATGGAACTCCATGAAACTTGCAGTTCTGTTGTATTAGAGCAACTAGTTGAGGTTTCAGCTCAAAATTGTTTGCTCCAATGGCAGGAATTGAGATGCTTCTTCCATCAAACTTGAAAGTAGGTGTAGTATAATCACCAAGCATCCTCCTTGCATTATTGTTGTTGGGTTCGGCTGCCATCTCCTTTTCTTGTACGAAAATCTCAATAAGGTTGTCTCTAGATTGTTGTAATTTAGCTTCTCTTAGTTTCCTCTTCAGAGTCCTTTCAGGTTCAGGTTCAGCTTCAACAAGAATGTCTTTTTCCTTGTTCCTGCTCATATGAAAGAGAAGAGAACGGAAAAGGAAGAGGAATCCTCTATGTCACAGTATAGAGATTCCTTTATATTAGTAGAAGAAGAAAGGGAATAAGAGTGAAGAAGAATGAATAATCCAAACACAAGGGTGAAGATAGGAGCAGAGATTTGAGATGGAGAGAAGTGTTAGTGAATGAATAAATAAATAGAATAAGATGAGAGAGAGAAGTTTTCGAAAATAATTTTTGAAAAGGAGTTAAGGATTTTTGAAAATTAAAGGTGAAATAAAATTAAAATTAAAATTTAAAACAATTAGTTAATTAAGAAAATTTCGAAAAAGAGGAAAGTGATTTTCGAAAATTAGAGAAGGAGAATTAGTTAGGTGGTTTTGAAAAAGATAAGGAACAAATAAAAAGTTAATTAGCTAGTTGAAAAAGATATTAAAATCAATTTTGAAAAGATAAGATAAGAAGTTAGATAAGATATTTTGAAATTAAATTTTTGAAAAAGATATGATTTAAAAAGATATGATAAAAAGATATGATTAAAAAGATATGGTTGAAAAAGATTTAATTTTTTAAAATTAAAATTGATTACTTGACTAACAAGAAACTAAAAGATATGATTCTAGAATTTAAAGATTGAACCTTTCTTAATAAAAAAGTAACAAACTTCAAATTTTTGAATCAATCACATTACTTGTTAGTTAAGTTTCGAAATTTGAAATAAAATTAAGAAAAAGATTTTGAAAAATGTTTTCAAATTTTTGAAAAATCATAAAAAAAGAAAAAGATTTGATTTTTGAAAAAGTTTTTGAAAAGATAAGATTTTTAAAATTGAAAATTTGACTTGACTTATAAGAAATAGCTAAGTTTTAAAAATTTTTGACTAAGTCAACTCAAATTTTTGAAATTTTGAAAGAAATAAGGAAAAGATATTTTTTTTGAATTTTTAATGAGGAGAGAGAAAAACACAAATATGACCCAAAACATGAAAATTTTGGATCAAAACACTCAATGCATGCAAGAACACTATGAATGTCAAGATGAACACCAAGAACACTTTGAAGATCATGATGAACATTAAGAACATAATTTTGAAAAAAATTTTATGCAAAGAAAACATGCAAGACACCAAACTTAGAATTCTTTAATGCTTAGACACTATGAATGCAAAAATGCACATGAAAAATAATAAAAGACACAAAACAAGAAAACATCAAGATCAAACAAGAAGACTTACCAAGAACAACTTGAAGATCATGAAGAACACTATGAATGCATGAATTTTCGAAAAATAATGCATAAAATTTAAAAACATGCAATTGACACCAAACTTAAAAATTGACTCAAGACTCAAACAAGAAACAAAAAATATTTTTGGTTTTTATGATTTTATTATTTTTTTGTATTTTCTTTTTATTTTTTTTGAAAAACATATAGGAAAAAGAAAATAAGAAATTCAAAATTTTTAATAAGAATTCTAGGAATCTTTCAATGTTAGCCTAAAGCTCCAATCCAAGGGTTGGGCATGGCTTAATAGCCAGCTAGCTTTAGGATATAAATCAGGCATGCAACAGCTGATACTTCATCCAACTCCATATACATACCCTTTATGTTGACAAGTGAAAGCCTTAATCCAAAAGAATTTGGATATGGCTTTACAGCCAGCCAGGCTTCAACATGTTACCATGAAACTCTAGAATTTATTCTTAAAAATTTTGGAATAATTTTCGAAAACAAAGGGGAAAATTTTGAAAAATATTTATTTATTTATTTATTTATTTTTTAAAATATTTTGAAAATAAAATAAAAAGAAAATTACCTAATCTGAGCAACAAGATGAACCGTTAGTTGTCCAAACTCGAACAATCCCCGGCAACGGCGCCAAAAACTTGATAGGTGAAATTGTGATCATCAACAATAGCTCCAAAGACTTGGTGCTCTCAAACGTGAATCACACTTTGTCACAACTCCGCACAACTAACCAGCAAGTGTACTGGGTCGTCCAAGTAATACCTTACGCAAGTAAGGGTCGATCCCACAGAGATTGTTGGTATGAAGCAAGCTATGGTCATCTTGTAAATCTCAGTGAGGCAGATAATAAATGGTTATGGAGTTTTCGAATAATAATAATAAATAAACAGAAAATAAAGATAGAAGAACTTATGTAGATCATTGGTGAGAATTTCAGATAAGTGCAAAGAGATGCTTGTTCCTGTTAAATCTCTGCTTTCCTACTGCTTTCTTCCAATCCTTCTTATTCTTTTCCATGGCAAGCTATATGTAGGGCATCACCATTGTCAATGGCTACATCACATCCTCTCAGTGAAAAAGGTCCAAATGCTATGTCACGGCACGGCTAATCATCTGTCGGTTCTCGATCATGTCGGAATAGAATCCATTGATTCTTTTGCGTTTGTCATCACGCCCAACAATCGTGAGTTTGAAGCTCGTCACAGTCATTCAATCCCAGAATCCTACTCGGAATACCACAGACAAGGTTTAGACTTTCCGGATTCTCATGAATGCCGCCATCAATTCTAGCTTATACCACGAAGACTCTGATCTCATGGAATGGAAGGCTCGGTTGTCAGTCGAGGGGAAACCATGCGTCGTGCATCAGGAATCCAAGAGATACACACTCTAGCTCTCGCTTGTAGAACGGAAGTGGTTGTCAGGCACGCGTTCATAAGGATGAATGATGATGAGTGTCACGGATCATCACATCCATCAGGTTGAAGTACGAATGGTATCTTAGAATAGGAATAAATCGAATTGAATAGAAAATAGTAGAAATTGCATTAAAACTTGAGGTACAGCAGAACTCCACACCCTTAATCTATGGTGTGTAGAAACTCCACCGTTGAAAATACATAAGTGATCAAGGTTCAGGAATGGCTGAATGGCCAGCCCCCAAAATGAAAACCAAGATGTAAAAAATCCAGATATGGAACCAAGATGTCAAATACAATAGTAAAATGTCCTATTTATACTAGACTAGCTACTAGGGTTTACAGAAGTAAGTAATTGATGCAGAAATCCACTTCTGGGGCCCACTTGGTGTGTGCTTGGGCTGAGCTTGAGCTTTGCACGAGCTGAGGCTTCTTTTGGAGTTGAACGCCAAGTTGTAACGTGTTTTTGACGTTCAACTCTGGTTCGTGATGTGTTTCTGGCGTTTGACTCCAGAATGTAGCTTGGAACTGGCGTTGAGCGCCAGTTTACATCATCTAATCTCAAATAAAGTATAGAGTATTATATATTGCTGGAAAGCTCTAGATGTCTACTTTTCAACTCCGTTGACATCGCACCATTTGGAGTTTTGTAGATCCAGAAAATATATTTCGAGTGCAGAGAGGTCAGAATCCAATAGCATCAGCAGTCCTTTGTCAGCCTTTTATCAGAGTTTTGCTCAGGTCCCTTAATTTCAGCCAGAAAATACCTGAAACCACAGAAAAATACACAAACTCATAGTAAAGTTCATAAATGTGAATTTATCATATAAACTAATGAAAACATCCCTAAAAGTAACTAGATCATACTAAAAACTACCTAAAAATAATGCCAAAAAGTGTATAAATTATCCGCTCATCACATATGATAAGTTTGGTTTAAATTGAAAATAAAAAGGAAGTAAGCTAGATACTTTAACAGAATCAAAACAATCCACACCCCTTGTATATATAGCATTATATGTTAGTTAGTTAACAACATTTCATCAAGGAGGAACACTAAAACTTTAAAGCCACCCAAATAAATTTTACATTGAGAATAATAGGAACTCTTAATTTCTACTTGCATGACATGTATAACTGATATATGATTTTTTTGAGCTAGAGAACACACAGCCTGAGAATTTTGAGCTTAATTGTATGGTTACATTCAAAGCATAATTTTTATTCCTGTGTGCTTCGCCCTTCTTTTTTATTCTGATGTTCTTTGCTTTGCTTTAATCTATATGTCCGATTATAGAATATAGATACATACTAAGAAAGTGATTGAGGCCATCATTTGAATTTTTCCTCACTTATCCCAAATTAGCCTACCTTTTACATCACCCTTGTTAGCCCCCTCGAGCTTGTTAATCCCCTCTTTTTCTGTAAACCACATTACTAACCTTAAGTAGAAAAACAAAATATGAATCTCAAGTTGAATCCTTGGTTAGCTTAAGATAAGGTATTGTGTATAATTTAAGTGAGGGGAACTTTATGGGAACATGGATGATAGGAACAAAGGTAGAAAGTTTAAAAAAATAAAAATATTCAAAATAAAAAAAATTTCGGGAAGCATGCTCATGTGAAATCAATTGAATTACCATGTGTAGTTTCAAAAAAAGGGTTTCTATTTTCGGTATTTAATTAAGGGGACACAAAGAAATTCTCCAGTTACAAAATAAAAAGAATCAATGCACATGGGATAAAATTAAAATCAATGCATGAGTTTGCAATACAAAGTGAGAAAACTGTGGGCAAATAGGTTGAAAAGCTTTAAATTACAAAAATATGTGTGTTAGGTGAGATCTTAGACTAATCAAGGATTCACTTATTGGCTCACTTAGCCTTATACATATACCCTTACCTCTACCTTGGCCCCATTACAACCTTGGAAAAGACCTTATGATTTTTGTATGTCTGTATTCTATAATTGTTGATTGGTTAGATAAAGAACAAAGTTATAGAAAAGTAAGGATAAAAAGAAGAATAGAGTGATTAACCCCATAAACACTGAGTGACTAGAGAGTAAACACAAAATCCAGTGAGGGTTCAATAGCTCATCACCATATATATCTGCCTCAATTGTTAATTGTCTTGCAAGTTTGAAAAATTTTTACCCATCTCAATTGTAAAAGTGCTTTAACATTATCTAAGGTTGGCTATGCATATATGATTCCTTGAGAATGTGAATTAATTTAACTATATGTAAGTTTTATATACAAGTGAATAACAAATTAGAATTGCATGATTCATTTAGGTAGTTGCATTTAGAGTAGATTGCATTGCATGTGATTCCACCATTTTACCTTTACTCTTTTTTCTTGGATTTAGCATGAGGACATGCTATTGTTTAAGTGTGGAGAGGTTGATAAACCACTATTTCAAGATAAATCTTATGCTTAAATTAAATGATTTTATCAACTCGTCACCTACTTATTCATATGAATTTGCATGGTTTTGCAATTCCTTCCTTATGATATGACATATGAGAAAACATGTTTCTTATGCTTTAAAATAATCAAATTCAATTATCCTTTATTACCATTTGATGTCGTGATTTGTGTGTTGAGTACTTTCAAATTTTATAGGGCAGGAATGACTTAAAGGATGGAAAGGAAACATACAAAAATGGGAAAAAAAAGCACAAATTGGAGTTTTGGAGAAACTGGCAGCGATGCGTCCGCATGGACGATGCGAACGCGTGGCATGCGAAACACAACTGATGCGGACGCATGACTGACGCGACCGCGTGGAAGAGCAAAACTCCAGATGACACGACTGCGTGTCGTGTGCGATCTGCAGAATTTGCAGAAGTTTGTTCCAGCGACTTCTGGGCCCTTTTTGGCCCAGATCCAAGCCCAGAAAACACAGATTAAAGGGTTATAAATGGAGGAATCCATCCATTCATAATACACGAGATACATCAGACAACAGACTTTTGATAATTTAGATGTAGTTTTTAGAGAGAAAGGTTCTCTCCTCTCTCTTAGGATTTTTAGGATTAGGAATATTTCTTCTTCATCTCAGGTTCAATGTTCTTTTTATTTATTTTCTCTTTTATTTGTTTAATGACTATTCATGTTATGATTTTCTTAATATAATTTGAGGTATTTTAGACTCATGATTGCTTTTCCCTATTTATAATTTAGATTATTTACTATTGGCTTTGGTTGATTAATTGGTGACTCTTGAGTTGTCAAACTCATCGTGATTGATAATTATTGTTCTTGCTGATTAATTTAGATTCCTATAACTCTAGTCTTTCCTTAAGGAGTTGACTAGGACTTTAGGTATTAAATTAATTTGTCCACTTAACTCACCTTCATAGTTAGAGGTTGATTGAGTGGTAGCAAAAATATATTTCTCATCACCATTGATAAGGATAACTAGGATAGGACTTCCAGTTTTCATACCTTCCAGTCATGCGTTCGTGTCAGTTGTGTTTTGCACGCCACGCGTTCGCGTCGTCCATGTGCTCACGTCGATGCTAATTTATGCAAAGCACGCGTTCGCGTCGTCCATGCGGACGCGTCGCTGCCAGTTTCTCCAAAACTCCAATTTGTGCTTTCCTTCCATTTTGGTATGTTTTCTTTCCATCCTTTAAGTCATTCCTGCCCTATAAAACCTGAAAGTACTCAACACACAAATCACGGCATCGAATGGTAATAAGAGAGGATTAAACATAGCAATTTTAAGGTCCAAAAAAGCATGTTTTCTATCATAGCACAAAATCAGGAAGGGAAACGTAAACTCATACAATTAGTATGAATAAGTGTATGAAAGATTGATAAAATCCACTCAATTAAGCACAAGATAAACCATAAAATAGTAGTTTATCAATGACAAACATTATTAAAAATTAAAATGGAAAGAAATCAAAGATTAGAGTACTCCCTTTGAAGATTAGGATTCATTTCCTTTTCCATTTGTTACATGGCTCCCCCTAAATATATGCCATTTTACCAAGAGAAGCTTTACCTGTAACTTTTAAAATCAAGCTTAAGGCAACTAGGTATTCAACATATGAAATATTTGAAATGTTGAATAGCTTGATTATTAGCAGAAGTAGAGTGATAAACAAACTAATTAATTATCATATAAATAATTTTCTGCTCAATGACAATCAAAAATATTTTGAGTACATAGTACATAAATAGAGAAAATCATTTGATAATTCCACAAAAACTGCTGCCAAAATATTTGATTAAATGCATAACATTTTCCAGCCATCATATTAGAGCAAAATAATTATCAGTTTATAGCAAGGAAAACATAATCATATCAGAGCATAAACAAAAACTATCCAGCATTTATTCACATATCAGAGCATTAAAGGGATTATCAAAAAATAACTATGTTCCAAATTTCAGCAACCATTTCAACAAAACAGATCATAATCATTGGAACAAGGAATTGTTGCACAGGGGTGATCATGAATCACAAAAGATTTCAGCCCCTGTTTCTTTCAACTTTTCAATTTTTCAGCTTTCCTCCCCCTTTTGTCATCAAAGGGGAACCTGTAAAAGAGTGACAATGGAACACACACAGATATAACCAAAGCCAAAATATCCAAGAGTTTAACAAAATAACAGAGGTCTAGAGTATCCAAACAGTCAACAAAGTACCAAAATAAACCAAACAGAACCAGAGTTTTAACAAAAGACAAATGAGTTAATCATCAGAAAGATTGTATTCAGATCCAGATTCATCATCTTTATCGGCAGCCCCCATCTCTTCCTCAAAATTTTGAAGCATCAGACCCACTCTTTCTTGGCACTTTGTCCAAACTTTTTCATTTTCGTATGCTTGCTTGCGAGTGGCCTTGTAAGATTGCACCATCAGTTTGGACATGTTAGAAAATTCAGTGAGGACCTCCTTGATCGATTCTGCCACCTTGGACGGCTCAGCTGGGCGGCTCTCAAGATCACTGTCAGAAGGCATTGACTGTTTTCCTTTGGTGCCTTTCATAGTACCTGAAACTCCTCCTCCCTTAATTGATGAAACTTTATTCTCTACTTCTTCATTAAGTAAATCAATATTGAAATGTTCGAAGATGCAGGTAAAAAATATGCCATAGAGAAGGTTAGCCTTTTTTGTGCTTCTAACACATTCCCACATATGCCTTATCATGAGATATGCAAAGGAAATAGGAGATGAAGTAATAACAGCAAAAAGTACCAAGGTATCGAAAACAATTACTCTATTGTATGAGCCACTCTGTGGAGTCAGAATGTGAGTGATGATTCTGTGCAACAATGCTCTTTCTGGGCCGAGAGCTTTGTGAGTTAAAACAGTGTCATCCAAAGCCGAAAACTTCTCGCAGGTTTGATTTAAAGCAATCTGGAGAGTGACCCCCCACTTGTGAGTCCCATTTTTCTGACATATAAGCTGCTGGCCCTTCATCAACATAACCCAGGGTAGCGCTTATTGTTTCTCTGTTCAGTGTCATGTAAACCCGCTTCACATAGGAATGAATTGCTCCACCAATCAGCCTCATGTTTGCATAAAACTCCAGAACCAAAGCAGGGTATACAGGTTTCTGGATATTGAACAGGGGAGTCCACTTCATATTCTCAAAAAGAGAGAGGAAGTTGATTCCTTTGGTAGCAAGAGAATCCAGGTTCACTATGTAGGAAGCACATAAGTGACGTTTCTTCAACACAACTTTGTTAAACTCATAAGATGCACAAGAGTTGAACCTTCCTGGGTCAAAATGAGAATGACCTTTGTCGTATTTGTTCTTGAAATCCAGGGATTCCAGATTAGGGGGTTCTTTTGTGTTACATAACATGTAACCTTTTGTCTTCTGAGAGCTACGGCCAGGAGTTGCTTTCTTAGGTGGAGGATGAGGTAGAGATGTGTGAGACTCATCTTTTTCTTCAACCGCGGGTTCCTTCTTCTTGCGCGATGATGTTTTCTGGGCTATGACCTTTCTTCACATGGCTTCGGTGGATTGAGAGGGTGGAGATGAGGAGGATGTTGAGTGAATATGGATGTGAGTGTGAGTTTGAGGGGTGGAAGAAAATGGAGATTTTTTTGTGAGAGGGATTCGGTCACTTCTTCTTGAGGCAACTTTCTGTTTCATGATATGAAGAATGGAGAATGGAGAGGGAAGATGAAGAGAGAAGCCGAATAGAGTGGTGAGAGGAGGGAGGTTATGGAAGCATTTAATGCTAAGTGGAGAGAGAATTGAGGGAGTTATTACTCATTAAGAGACGCGGTTATTAACCAAGGAAGGATTTTAAAACTAAAAACTAAAAGTTTATCTCATAGAATCAAGGGATAAGGGAAGGATAAAGATTTGATTGGACAACAACTTCTTCCTACAAGATTTGATAAGACAACTTCCCAAAAGTATGATTAATGAGATTGAACTAAAAAAAATGGGTCAGAGTAGTGTCAAGGAGGTTTGGTTGGGCCCAAGAAAATTAACAATAGTTTAGTCTCCCCCTGTACCAATGCCCGTTCATCACAACCTAAAATTTGTCTCCTGCTTTCCTACGAGACAAAACCAAACAGAATCAAAATTTTCATAAATTATCAATAGAATTTAATTCTATCATTCCCAAACTATTTCTCAGAGAGCAGAATCTGTCTTCACACAAGGGTTTAGTAAAAATGTCTGTAATTTGTTCTTTAGATTTTACAAATTGAATATCAATAGTAACCTTTTTCACATGTTCTCTAATAAAATGATATTTGATCTCAATGTGCTTGGTTCTTGAGTGCAAAACAGGATTTTTTGAGATGTTTATAGCACTCATATTGTCACAAAACAAAGGTATACTATTGATTTTTAATTTATAATCCTCCAATTGAGTTTTTAACCAAATTAATTGTGAACAACATTGGTGGACGAAATTGTGATTTATACTTTCACACAACTCGAATAATCCCCGGTAATGGCTCCAAAAACTTGGTGCACAATACCATGGCTTACATACATTCTTCACAACTTCGCACAACTAACCAGCAAGTGCACTAGGTCGTCCAAGTAATAAACCTTACGCGAGTAAGGGTCGATCCCACAGAGATTGTTGGTATGAAGCAAGCTATGGTCACCTTGTAAATCTCAGTTAGGCAGGTTAAAATTATGGAATTTAGAAAATCAAATATGATTAATAGAAAATAAAAAGGGATAGAAATACTTATGTAAATCAATAGTGAGAATTTCAGATAGGTGTATGGAGATGCTGTGCTCCTCTTGAAACTCTACTTCACTACTCACTCTTCCTTCAATCCTTCTTACTCCTTTCCATGGCAAGCTGTATGTAGGGCATCACCGTTGTCAATGGCTACATCCCATCCTCTCAGTGAAAACGTTCCTATGCTCTGTCACAGCACGGCTAATCATCTGTCGGTTCTCAATCAGGTTGGA